>NC_142802.1:49069304-49289470 GCF_049724085.1 Artemia sp. Qi Xiang Cuo
AAATAATTTGCCCCTTTTTTACAGAAAGAAAGTTATTAACTACAATTTTATTTAGAAAAGTATTGCATTTAGTAAAGCAAAAAACCCATATTCTCTCCCCCTAAATTTAGGAAAATTACCCCACCCTAAGTCTACCCTTCTCATTGAGTTAATCATGTGTTTTATTCAAGCGAAAGCTATATCTTACTACCTTTTATTCAAATGTTATAGCTAAAATCACTAAATGACGAAGAAGCAATTAAGGTAAGAAACAATTATCTTTTCTATTTTGTCACTATTAAAAGTGCTAACCCCTCCCCCAGCAAAAAATCCTGGATTCACGCTCCCCTCCCGAGAATATAAAAGAAACTTTATCGAAAGAAAGCTTGAAAATAATCTGTTTCTCTTCTCCAAAAGAGCACATTGCGTCTGCGCCTAATTATTACAATTGCCTCAAAGTGTTTTAATTTTGACGGAGAAACAGTTCCTTTTGACTGTGGCTGCTGCGTTCGTAAACACAGAGGGCAAAGGGTGACAGCTAATTATAGGCCTCGCACTGGAGCTTTGTGTCAAAACCAGAGCGGGTTAATAACAACAGTGACGGAAGTCAATGGTCGCTTTTAGCTAGGATATAGAACACTTAAAATTGCATAAATTTAACGAAAAGATTATTATTTCTTTTTGCGAGAGTTTGGGGTTGTAAAACAATGGTGGGGGGGGGGGTTAGGTTTTGAGGGTAAAAGAAAATATTTTATGTATTTAATTTTGACGGAGAAACAGGTCCTTGGGACGTTGGCTGCCGCGTTCGTAAACACATAGGAAAAGAGGTGACATCTAATTTTAACCTCGCGTAGAGCATTATGTCAAAACCATTTGAGGATAATAACGAAATTGACTTAAGTCCATTCAATATTTGTTAGATGACATATACGAATAAAATTTCATAAATTTAAATAAATTAATTTATTTATTTTTTATAGGATTATTGTCATAAAAAAAGGGGGTAGGTATGATGGGGGGTTCGTAACGAAAAACTAGCATATTTTCCATTTTTTATCGAGTATAAACATCATATAGTGACGTTTGTATAGGGGGGGGCCCCTGGAACCGAATAGTTTAGAGGGTTACCACCGAAAACAATTTTATTTTTAAAAAAAAAAATGAAAACACAACTTACATTGCTAATTGTGGCTGCCAAGGCTTCAAGTTCATCAATAATTTCATGTGTTCTATCCATTGTGCTCTGGAACTTTCTGATAATTTAATCACGTTGCATGTCCGTTATATATGAAATCTCATGGGTGAATTTTAATGTAACGGGGAAAATCATATACAAGCAGGTCTCTGATTGGCTGGGAAGGAGGATGTATCCGACTCGCTGATTGGCTGAGAAGGAAACACGTGATCTAACTGTTTCCGGGAAAGTCATAACATTGCCGAGAGCAACAACAACAAATACTATTTCTGGACACCATGACATTCATCCCTCGCATGCACTTGTCCAAAACAACAATAATAAATAAATCCCTCGGGCCTAAAGATTAAAGAAACCATAATGTTTCTTAATTCCCCCACTCGTGAATTAATAATTTCCCCTAGTGATTATGTAAATCGTGTTTACAGGCTAGGCTCACCTAAAGATCAAAGAAGACATATTTGTTTATTAATTCCCTCCTCGAGAATCAATAATTTACCCTCGCTATACTGTAAATCTAAGTGAGAAAATTCCTGTTTTTTCATTCTCACTGAAAAAACCATATAACAGACATGAATTGCTGTTGACATCCATAAATGTGACAAAGTTCCTGTTTTTCAAATTCTCACTGACAAAAACCATTAAACATCCATGAAAAACATCAAATAAATCGACCAACACACATAACCCTCCAAGAAAACAACCATAAATGTGACAAAACTCATGTTTTTCCAAGTGAGAAAATTCCTGTTTTTTCATTCTCACTGAGAAAACCATAAACCACGTGGTACGTTCTGTAGTCAATAAGGCCATTCTACTATAAATTCGTATAATAGCCCTGTATTGGGATAAATCCTAATATGTAGGTTTATAAATAACTCATTAATCTATATATTATAATTTCCAAGCATAATGTGTATGCTCTTGGGATAGTATCCCCATAGGACGCTTCGTGGGTGCCAGAGGACCATTGGAATTCCACAAGCTTACTATGAGCTAGGCTACAAACAGCATTTCTGGGGTCCATGGACTTCCCGTTGTGTTTATTGAAAATAAAAATCACACATTTGTTTTATACCACCTTGCTGCGGATCAATAATAAAATTGGAAAAAAAGTAGCCAACATTTTGAAAAGTAATGCTACTTAGTAAAAGGTTATTATTTAAAATTAACACAAAAGAATGACTTCGGATATGATTTTGCTTCACTGGAAGTACTAAATCGGACGTAAAGTCACTTTGATGGGCACAAAAAAGCTTTAATTAATGCTGATTCGTATTTTGAATTTACAATACAATTTAAAAGCAAAATCGAAATAAAATATGTGCAAACCTGTAGAATCTTTTGGCCTAAATCAGACTGGACAAAATGAGGAGCATTAATTTTACTTACTTGATGCAAGACCTGAAGTGCTTCAAGAAAAAATTCCCTTACCGATTCTTACTTATTTTTGGCCTTTAAGTTTTAGATAAGGTATTTGAATTTGTAAGTTGGTTAAGGGTTTTACTATTAATAAATTCATCATTTAATGCCTTTTTTAGTAACAATGTCGATACTCTTGACTTTTTCTGAAACCAGAGTCTTACTCCCTCAATCCGTGACCCTGCCTAAAAGTACAAAGGCCCGTTTAAAATTATATAAGGTTATTTTTGGTCACACTAAGTTAACTCTGTGTACTATAATGCTCAGGTTTTTAATATTGTAATGAAAAGACCCTCATCTAAACATCACCCAAAGTAACATGACACCATCGTTTTATTCTTTTTTAGAAGTTGATGACTAATTTTGTTGTAAGAAAAGAATTTATAATTTGGGTTGCTGGCCCGAATGCCGAAACAGGTTGTTTTAAGTTTGTAATTTGATTATTTTCGTATTTACTCTTTTATTTTATTTTAAAGGTTCTCCCTATCGAAGCATAATGAATGAAGCAATATTAAAGCTCCAAGAAACAAACAGACTCTTGATTTTGAAGAATCGATGGTGGAAAGAAAAAAGAGGAGGGGGTCGATGTAAGGTAAATATTGATTTAAATAAGTATAAAATAATGATTGGTAAAATAAAAACCTTAGATGCTGTTTCAGTTTTATTTTGAAAGATGGAAGTTTTCTAAGAGTGGGGAAGGGGGCGAGACTGAAGAAATTCCTTTCTTTAGCTAGAGTTTCAAGATGTTCCTCGCCTTATTTTCCATTATCCTAGAAATTTCTGAGCCTTAGGGGTCTTAGTATTCTTTCAGGACTTAGTTTTAAGAGTCTTTGCTACCTAAACAAGATTTGCTTCGATTGACGAAAAAATGACACGTTTAATGTAAACTATTTTGGCTGCAGAGATCAATGGAAGCTTCTTCGCTATAACAAATAGCCATAGAGTACTATTAAATAAAAAAAAGAAGTTTTTTTAACTGAAAGTAAGGAACGACGTTAAAACTTAAAACGAACAGAAATTATTCCATATAAGAAAGGGGCTGTCCCCTCCTCAACGCCTCGCTCTTTACGCGAAAGTTTTTTATTGTTTAAAAAAAAATAAGAGTTTTGTGAAAGTCAAACTTTAGCGTAAAGAGGGAGGCTTTGAGGAGGGGACAGCCCCTTTCATATACGGAATAATTTCTGTTCGTTTTCAGTTTTAACTTCGTTCCTTACTATCAGTTAAAAAAACTTATCTTTTTTTATTTAATTTTTGAATGTTTTTGAGTTAATGCAGGTTTTGATTTTGGCTCACCGTATATGAATAATTAAAACAAAATTTGCATATTAATTTTACTTTTATTTGGTTAAATGGCTTTCTCGAAACTTGTTTAATTTTATTTACAAACTATTTTATTAGTAATAAATATACGTAACTTACGAATTAACTTAAGTAACGAACTTTTATATTCATAAATTTTTAACACGTATATTAGGGGGCTCACCCCCTAGTCAATACCTCGCTCTTTACGCTAAAGTTCGAATTTTTGTTCAAGTCTTTAAAAATGACCGCATAATCACAAATGCCGTTAATTAGAACATATTGCTAGTATTCAAGCAGTAAAAAATCGTTGGCTTTAAAGGCGTAACATCACCTTTATGGTGAAGTGGTGAACCCAATCATGTACGTAATTTTGTCGGTTCGTTTTAAGTTTTGATGTTACTCCTTATTCTCAGTTGGAAAACTTGTTTTTTTTTATATTTATTTTCTGATCTTTTTTTTTAAATAATGCTGGGAAATCCCTTCCCCATGAAAACTTCCTTCATGGAAAGATCTTCCCACATAACCCCCGACCCACCCAACCCCCTACTACCAGAAAAATTCCCCCCTGAAAATGTCTGTATACTTCCTAATAACCAATACTATATGTTAACATTCGGTAAAGTTCATAACTTTCAGCCCCCCCCCCCGGGGACTTTGGGGGATTAATTTATCCTAAAGGACATAGTTATCATAGTTTTTCATATTTTTATCATATTTATCATAGTTATCATAACTATGTCCTAAAGGACATAGTTACAATGCTGAACAAAATGGCTATCTCAAAATTTTGATCAGGTGAATTTGGGAAAAAAATGAGCGTGGGAGGGGGCCTAGTTGCCCTCCATTTTTGTTCACTTAAAAAGGGCACTAGAACTTTTAATTTCCGTTCCAATGAGTCCTCCCACGATATTCTAGGACCACTGGGTTAATACGATTACCCATGGAAAAAAACAAAACAAAAAATACAAATTAACACACATACGTGATCTTTCTTCTGGCAAAAAATGCAAAATTCCACATTTTTGTAGACAGGAGCTTGAAACCTCTACAGTAGGGTTCTCTGATACGCGGAATATGATGGTGGGATTTTCATTAAGGTTCTACAACTTTTAGGTGGTCTTTCCCCCTGTTTTTAAAAATCAGTCAAATTTTCTCAGGCGCGTAACTTTTGATGGGTAGGGTTAAACTTGATGAAAATTATATATTTGAAATCAGCATTAAAATCTGATTCTTTTGATGTATCTATTGGTATCAAAAAACCGTTTTCTAGAGTTTCGGTTACCATTGAGCCGGGTCGCTCCTTACTTACAGTTCGTTACCACGAACTGTTTGAAAGCTGTATCATTTCTGTTGTACAGTTGTGCTGTGGTGCTTAGAAACTAATAAGTAGCAATCCTAGTCCTTGAATAATCGAGAACTAAAGAATGTAGTAATTTTTAATGGAAGGAGATGGATGTGCCTCAAACTTATTCAAAAATGGCATTTCTTATTGCTCCGAGAATCATTGTTAGTCTTCTGCGACAGTTTTAAAAATTTCATTTGTGTTTTAAAAAAAGACCTGGAATTCAATTAAAAAGGATGTCAACTTCCACAATTACAGCCAAATACTCTTCGCAGCCGAAAGCAGCCTGAAAAAACACAATTCAGTGGATTTATTGGTTTTAATAGCGTTTTTTGTTTTCTTTCTTGACAAGTAGTGCCACTCTCAGTTGCCCTTAACAGATCACTGAATAAATTATCTGCTTGTAGGCTATTCATAGATTTAAGCTTTAACCTAGAAGTATTTTTTCGGGGGGGGGGGAGGGGGTGACAGGAAGGTACAGACACTCATAAAAAAGCGTAGAAGTTAATGCCTAAGGATTGTGCCAAAATTTGGTGAAACTATTTTTGACCCCACATAGATAATTCTAGTTCCGACTTTTGAAAGAGCTTCATTGCATCTGTAAAAAGCTCAATGCTAATAAAATGGTTAGATCCTCCTCATTTTTTGTTTACTTTTCATCATATGTAAGCAAAAGGTTTAGTTAAGGGCCATAGAAGCAATCAGCAATAATTTGGTGGCAGTAGTCTCTTTGACGCCTGGTGTGTCGTCTGTGTGTGTGTGTCGTCTCTGTGTGTGTGTCGTCTCTATGTTTGTGTCGTCTCTATGTGAGTGTCGTCTCTGTGTGTGTGTCACCTTTGTGTATGTGTTGTCTGCGTTTTTTGTCGTCTCTGTTTGTGTGTCGTCTCTGTGCGTGTGTCGTCTCTATGTGTGCTTCGTCTCTGTGTGTGTGTCATCTCTATGTGTGTGTTGTCTCTGTGCGTGTCGTCTCTGTGTGTGTGTCGTCTCTGTGTGTGTGTCGTCTCTGTGTGTTTGTCGTCTCTGCGTGTCGTCTCTGTATGTGTGTCATGTAGTAAAATTGTAGTAAAATTACCTATGTGACCCCACATAGATAATTCTAGTTCCGACTTTTGCAAGAGCTTCATTGCATCTGTAGCAAGCTCCATTCTAATAAAATGGTTAGATCCTCCTCATTTTTTTGTTTACTTTTCATCATATGTAAGCAAAAGGTTTAGTTAAGGGCCATAGAAGCAATCAGCAATAATTTGGTGGAAGCAGTCTCTTTGACGCCTGGCAATTATTATAAGACTTGTAATGTGTTAACTCCTGTGTACAGGTAAAACCTCGTTTTCTGTTTTCAGTATTGTTCAAAAGGGTAGTAGACCAAATCCAGAAATGGATTTAAGATATTTAATATACCAGGGTTGGTCTAACAACAATCTTGAAGGTGTACTAATTACCTGTTGTAATTTAGTAATTATTCTTTGGCGAGAAAAATATCTTTAAGCTGGTTTTAAATATCTTTAAGCTGGTTTTAAAGACTGCAGTAATGCAACTAAAAAAAAATGATAAAAAATGTGCAGATGCGCTGTTTTCCCTGCTCACCGGCGCTATAACACATAATATTGGTGATAGTTTATACTGGTGAATTTTTTTGCATGAAAAATATAAATTCGTTGTTTATTTTTTGTAATTGTATTACCCTTCTTCTCCAAGTCCCAGTGACCTAATCAAGTCTTTAGGCTACCTTTAATTTCTACAAATAATGACTTCTGTTTTGTCCTCAGGACGAAGCTAGTGGAAGTGGTGCAGCAAGTGAGCTAGCCCTTGCCAATGTTGGTGGTGTTTTCTTAGTTCTTGTGTGTGGCATGTCTGTTGGTGCAATAGTCGCTATTCTGGAGTCACTGTTCAAGATATGGAGAAACTGCTCTAATGACAAAACGATTGACTTCAAACGAGAATTGAAAGAGGAAATGAAGTTTGTTCTCAAATGTGCAGGAAACACTAAGCCTGTTCGTAGACGAATGAATGATACGGATTCTAAAAAGTATTATAGAGCCAGTAGCAGTACAATTGACCGAATTTAATACTCTTCCCCATGTGCCATATCCATCGGCACGTTTGTAGTAAGCTTTAAACTGATAATTTAAATAATATTGGATGCTCACTTAGTAAATTTTTTTTCATAAGAATGCTGATTGTTTCATGCATGGGCTTTAAGACTGTAAGAAAAGAATCAGAGACAGTTACCAACATGTAAATACAAGCTTCTAAGGTTTTGTTTTTAATCACCATTTTGTTGATAGTAACAATGTGTTTGAAATAAATGAAATCTATCGTATCGTCCGGTGTTTCTTTTTTTCTATACTTATTTTCGTTTATAGGTTAACTACATCTATAAGCCAAAAAACTACAAAAAAAAACTCTACAGATTGCGTAGGTTTTATTGAACATTTCTATAATTAACCCCTAATCTATAACTGCTGCTGCGCTACGTGAAATTTATAAAAACTGAACTTGATGTGATAAAAGAACAGAAGGAGTTAAATACTTTGATATCCTTTGAGCAATTAGTTTGGACCTTAGCATGCAAATATTATTTTCCTATCATCTTTTGTTGGGGAAGGTGAGGAGCAATAAGACTGAGAGATTGTTCATTGGAGGTCTGCCTGTATAGTAAATGTTTTTTCAAGGAGAAGTAGAGAGCAATATTGAAACTTAAAATCAGCAGAAGTTGTTATAAATGAAGAGCCTTCAAGTAAGCTCCTAAATATCTTTCTACAATTTCCCAGTCAATTACTAGCCCTGGTGAAAAAAAAATAAAATGAATGACAAAACTCAAACTTTAAAAGAACAGAAATTACCACAGATAAAAGAGGAAATGTTTCACTTTTCAAACACTCCATAAGGCTTGATGAATATTTTACTGTGCTCAAAACATGCTACCTGTAAACCAGATAAATTAAACACAAATTAAAGTGAACTACTACTACTACCAACAACTCACCGCAGCACCAAGCCGCCTGAGGACAACACAGCTACGCACGCTCCTCCTCCACCCCAATCTACTCAAAGCCTCCCTTTTTACACCCGCCCACGAAGTTCCTATTTCCTTTAAATCTTTTTTTATAACGTCCTCTCACCCCAGACGAGGACAACATGCTTTCCGTTTAGCCCTAGACGGTTGGCCGGAAAGAACAATCTTTGGCAATCTGTCATCCTTCTTCCGCACAACTTGCCCTAGCCACCTCAACCTTCCTTTCATTATAGCCCTAGAGAGCGTTATTGAACCACATTTTTCGTATAGCCTATTGTTTGAAATACGGTCAGTCAGCCGGGTACCCAGAACAATCCTTAAGCAATTTATCTGGAAAACATCTAGCAAATCTTCATCCGCTTTTCGGAGCGTCCATGCTTCAGAGCCATATTTGACCGCTGTCATCACTGTAGCTTCTAATATTCTAGTCTTTGTTTGCAGACTTATTTTCCTATTCTTCCATACTTTTTTTTTAACTGTGAACATAACACCCTGAGCCTTGTTTATTCTACCTTTAACATCTTCACTGTTCCCACCATCTTTGCTAATAATACTACCAAGGTAAGTGAAGCTGCCCACCTGATCAGTCTTTTCATTACCCAACGTCACCTTTTCATCTTCACTTATTCCTAGCCTTAGTGACTTAGTCTTCTTAACATTAATTTTCAAACCTATTCTAGCACCTTGAACTCGCAAAACCTCTAAAAGTTCATTCAATTTGCATAATCCAAGTTCAGGGGACTTTTTCCTCCCCATTTGATTCCGTGGTCTCCCATTGCCTTTCCTGTGCTTCTTAATAAAAAGTCCATCAAAATAATCCGTATAAAGAGGGATAGAACACAACCCTGCTTAACTCCTGATTTTACACAAAACCAGCTGCTAACCCCATTTCCTACCTTAACCGCAGCAGTGGTATTCTCGTACATAGCACTAATCACTTTAATGTATTCGTCTGGTATACGATACAAGGATAAAACCTTTACTAAAGCTCTTCTATCAACAGAATCGAACGCTTGGTCATAATCTATAAAACTAAGGACCAAAGATGTTTGACAACTCAGGCACTTCTCAATTATTAACCTAAGACTGAAAATTTGGTCGACTCATCTACTCCCCTTCCCAAAACTGCGCTGTTCTTCTCTTAAAACTTTATCTGCAGCACCTCTCAGTCTAAAAAGTATCATATTACTAAGTAATTTGCTACCTGCAGAAACCAGACTAATGCCTCAATAGTTATCATATTCACTTTTATCACCTTTCTTATAAAGTGGCTTAATTAAGGTTTTCCTAAAATCGATAGGTACTTCCCCTTTTTCAAAAATCATATTCATAATCTGCAGTAACTTATTTCTAACCTCATAACCACTATATTTAAGAAACTCATTTACCACCCTATTAGCACCTGGAGCCTTATTATTTTTTAATCCTTATAGTACACACGCTAATTCTTCCTCACAAAACAAATCTTCCTTCACATCCATCAAGTTTACCTTAAAAGGAAAAGAAAATACGAAAAAACAGGAGTCGGGCTACTGCCTCAAAACCTCCTAAGTACCAGAGCGTCCTTTGTGCTCTACTGAAAGGAAAATATACTATAAATTTTTCTTTTATTATTGTAACATGGAAAAATTCAAAGGCGCATTTTTTAATATATTACCGTATACTAAGCTATTGGCCTATTTTCATTAGTTCTTTCTAGTTGTCTTGATCACTACAGATTAGATAGATAAGATAGCCTACTTATTTAAAAAAAAATTCGCTATCACAACTTTAAAGGGCGAATTTAAATTTAACAGAAAACAAGTAAACAAAACGAGGCCAATCAACAAAAACGGGACAAAAAAATAAAAACAACTTAAAAACCAACGATACAAGTAAAACTGGTACAAAATGAAAAACTTAAACTGCCAGAATGAATAAATCAAATTCATAATCATTACTTCACATTGTCATTTTTATCAAATTTGTCGAAAAAGTATAAAAGTTTAAATGGGTCATGACATAATAAAAACAAGTAGAGGACATTAAAAGGGAAAACGTGTAAACGTTTGGGCAACTCCTGTACACAAAACATGGGCAACGTCTCTGTATGTAATAAAACATGCACAGATTTTTATTGTGCACTTTGTTAGTCTATTGTAAAAACACAAGTAAAAAAAAGTTGAAAATCTAGAAACGTCCCTTATTCCCTTAAGGCAAAATTGGTTTCTTATAGCTGGTCGAATGCCTCTTTTACAGGGGAATTTCCGTTTCTGAAGCATTGTTATACAAAAGGTAATCTTCACCGTAAAGAGTGGGGTTTTAGGGGCAGCTCTCCTCGCATTTAGGATAACTATGAATATGATATAAAACGCAGACAGAACTTACTTTTTTAAACAAGTCTATTAAAAAAGTAGAGAGTGACACTGAAGTTAAAAAAAATACAAAGTTTATACTGCAGACCTAAAGAAGAAGGGATGCTCCCCATTTCCAAAGATTTCCTGTCTGAAAGCTTAAGTTTATCGTATATCTTACAGAGAGAATGGATAGTATCTTTAATATTTTAAAACTTTAATTGAAAGAGAGAAGGTCTAGGGGGATGGCATTTCTCCTTATACCATAATGGTTTATATTTTGTTTTCAGTTTTAACTTCACTCTTTTAAGTTTATTTTTAGTTTTTATTTAATATTTAATTAAACTTACAAAGACTAGGAAAAAGACTAAGAAGGTCTAGGGGGATGGCATTTCTCCTTGTACCATAATGGTTTCTATTTGTTTTCAGTTTTAACTTCACACTTTTAAGTTTATTTTTAGTTTTTATTTAACAATTAATTAAACTTACAAAGACTAGGAATTTGACTGAAAAAGATAGATTGTTTTTGATTCATGTAGACCTTTTAACTAGCATTGCGAATATCCAAATGCATCCCAAGGAAGAAAAAAAATCTCACTGTTGAAATTTGTATTCAGAATAATTTATTATAATCATGGATTTTACTGTTAATCTATTCACAAAGAAAGCCTTGTAGTGGATTCTTATTGGCTTGAGGAACCTTTAAAGAACAGACGGATGTGAACCTGGAGAATTTGTAATTATATAACGTATTTGTATTCTATGATCATCTATATTCTTGTTAATTCCATCGAAAAAATTTTCCAGTGGTTTTTCATTGGGTTGAGGAGCTTTCCAAGAATTGTTGGATATGAAACTGGAGATTTTAGACTTTGATAACGTAAGAGCTAAATGAAATAATTTTATAAATATAGTTTGCTAAGTAGTGGAACATCTCTTACGGAAAACAGACCTACAAGGAACCGGGAATATTATTAAAAATATTTTAAGCTAAACTTAAGCAAAGGTAGATGAGAAAAGAGTTTGCGCTAGAAGTTTCCAAGAGATTTTACGAGAATTTTAGCAAACTAAGGGAAGTAAAAAAAGGCTGTAAAGTGTGAATTAATCAGATTTGAAATAGAGAATCTGGATAAAATTGCTTAGGTTCTGGAAGAAGAAGCCAGACAGCACAATAGTAAGATAGGGGACTGGAATGTTAAGATATTGTCCCAGTAGATAGTAGAATGGAGTCTCTATTAGTTCTAAGGAAAGTTATAAGGAGACATAGGCAGAGTATTTTGAGAACGTCTTAAACAGCGTTATAATTGAAGGAAATGGAGAACTTTTAAACCGCGTTAGAATTGAAGGAAATGTATAAATGAATTATATATATATATATATATATATATATATATATATATATATATATATATATATATATATATATATATATATATATATATATATATATATATATATATATATATATATATATATATATATATATATATATATATATATATATATATATATATATATATATATATATATATATATATATATATATATATATATTTATATATTGTGTTTGAAGTCAAAGCACAAAAACATGGATAAGCCTATAGTAAAACACAAAGGCTAGAGCTATTCTTGTATTTCCTCTTAAAACGCTTATAATAAAAGCCCCTGCCCATTTTAGCCTTACTTAATGTAAGCCATGAAATAAAATGGTGTTGTTTGATATTGTAATAATAATGTTAATATGTATAAAAATGTTGTATTTTGCTTAAATGTATGTAAGTTATTTACATTAAAATGTTTATATACCAATGTTATACATACAGCATGCAATTTACTTTTCCTGTCACTCCTTAATTTAAATTAAATAAAAAAAATAAGTTTTTTCAACTGAAAGTAAGGAACGACATTAAAACTTAAAACGAACAGAAATTATTCTGTATATGAAAGGGGTTGTCCTCTCCTCAACGCCTCACTCTTTACGCTAAAGTTTTTTTATTGTTTAAAAAAATGGAGATGTGGGAAAGTCAAACTTTAGCGTAAAGAGCGAGGCGTTGAGGAGGGGGCAGCCCCTTTCATATATGGAATAATTTCTGTTCGTTTTAAGTTTTAACGTCGCTCCTTACTTTCAGTTAAAAAACTTGTTTTTTTATTTATTTTTGAACGTTTTTGAATTAATGCAGGTTTTGATTTTGGCTCACCGTACATGAATAATCAACACCAAATTCATATATATATATATTATCTGTTCGTCTTAAGTTTTGATGTTGCTCCTTACTTTCAGTTGAAAAACTTTTTTTTATTTAATTTCTGATCTTTTTTTTAAATAATACTGGGAAATCCGGCGCCTCCTTCATAGCAATGTCCCTTCCCACATGAAAACTTCCTTCATGTAAGGATCCTCCCACATAGCCCAGACCCATCCCCCCCCCACTACCAGAAAAAATCCCCTTGAAAACGTCTGTATACTTCCCAATAACCAATACAATATGTTAACAATGGGTAAAGTTCATAACTTTCAGCCCTCCCCCCGGGGACTTTGGGGGATAAAGTCATCCTAAAATACATGGTTATCATATTAACGACCATGCTGAGGAAAATGACTATCTCAAAATTTTGATCGGGTGACTTTGGGAAAAAATCGGCGTGGGAGGGGGCCTAGGTGCCCTCCATTTTTTTTCACTTAAAAAGGGAACTAGAACTTTTAATTTCCGTTCCATTGAGCCCTCCCACGATTTTCTAGGACAACTGGGTCGATACGATCACCCTTGGAAAAAAAAAATACAGGCATCCGTGACCTTTCTTCTGGCAAAAAATACAAAATTCCACATTTTTAGAGTTTACCGTTATTTAGAGTTTCGGCTACTATTGAGCTAGGTCGCTCCTTACTTACAGTTCGTTACCACGAACTGTTTGATACTTCAAATATCTTTTTCAATTGTATGTTTCCACCATAAACAAATATAACTCAGCAATGTTTCAATGCTTTTTGTTTGTTTTTTTTTGGGGGGGGGACAAGTTGAAATTTCTGGTCCGGATGTCACAAGACCTTGCTACGCCACTGGACAGTACTATAAGGATTAAAATCAGTAACAGGGGCAGAAAGCATGTTAAACGAACTTTCGAAATATGGCGTCAACAATGTTACATATAAGATACAGAAGATAATAAAAAAATATTTTTGATAAGCGTGAAGTATCCAGTGATTTTAGTAAAACGGAAATTCAACCTTTTTAAATGAAAGAGGATAATGGTGATTCTGTTAATTACGGAGGTATTAACTTGATCTCTGTTACCATGATGGTACTTGGTACACCAAGAGATTATGTGGGTAAAATTTTAAAGAGAAAAACAATGTGTTTTAGGAAGGAGGAGGAATGCATTGACCAAATTAGACTACTAACAACTTTGATTAAGAGTTGTCTCTTTGATAAAGGGGCATTTGATTTAGTTGATGGAAAACGTTAAATAAAGGCTCTATCTTTGTATGGTATACTATATAAGTGTATTAAAGGGATCGATGTTATATAAGAGAAAATATTGCTGCAATTAAGATAGAAATGGAGGTTAGCAGTTGAATTGGCGTTGAATCATTATTTAGTCAAGGTTGGTTCCTATTTCCGTTTACGCGGATTATCTTTATGCACTCCGTCCTACTGAAAACACCAAAGGCTAGCATGATTTCACTTTCTTGGGTTGTATCAAAATAGAAGTTAAGATGGTTAAGTTACATTTTACCGATGAATGATGATAGATTGCTGAAAATTGTGGTTTTTGGCCATTAATCTTGCGTCAGACAAAATCTGGTCGTCCCCAATTAAGTATAATGAAAAGAGGTCATAAAAAGGGATTTTAAAAAATAGGAACTTCATGAGAATAAATAAAAAATGAAGATTTGAACGAGATGGGAGTGGATGAAGAACTTATACAGTTGTGCTATCCTCAGGTGCCTTAGTGTTGTAGTAAGTTAGTAGCACTGGTAGCAATAGTAGGAAGTTGGCCTATCACCAATTTCTATTCTTCTCCCACGATGCGTAACTTCTGTTACGGAAAGACAATGCGTAGCTGCGACTAAAGCATTTTATTGTATTCCTATAAACCGGACATAACAGGAACTGACAACAAAAGTTATGCCTTGTTAAAAAATAGTGAGCTCGTATTTTTATTCGTCATTTTGGTCGATCAGTTTTCCTGGTGGTCATAGAACACAAAATGAAAATTAAGCTGTAAAAACCCATATTTTGATGAGAAAAATTATAGAGTGTGGCGCTGGCTCGTGTACCCATTTACTGAAGAAGTCTCATTTTTTCGATTTCTGATGATATTTGGACAGTGTTACCACATTCAATTATGTTACGCCAAACTAGTTCGTTTTGATATCCACTAGTGTAAAAAAAAATAATTGCAACTGACCTGTGGCTTAAAATTTGGTCATTTTTATGTTGATCTGGCTATTTTATTTGGCATGACTTGCTTTTTCAGGTATTTTATTTAGCGATCTATTTGAATCCAATACTTCTCATGGGATAAACCCATGGTGTGATGTCTATGCGCATGAAAGGTCAAAATCACATTAACGTTTCTACCCAAACTCTGTTGCCAAACATCGTCCAACTATATGGAGCAGGGTTTTCGAATTTTCGTAGACATGTGATTCGACCTCATTGTCTTTCACTGACAATACAGTGAGAAATTTTCTCATGAGCTGAATTATACTGTTATAACTGAAGGCACAATGTAATAGCTGTTATCATGGTTGCAAACGAAGTCCAGTCCATAGCAAGCAAAAATTTAAAAACGTGTTTTGAAAAAAAAACTGTCAAGTAAGGAAAAATTGCCGTCTGAAGCTGATTCAGGAATGGTAACGGTTATATTGGCAAACTTTAATTGTAAAATTTAAATTTAATAGCATATTCAATGAGCGGGGAATTCGAAAAATAGCCTGAAACCTTTCAAAATGGTGTAAAACTATAATGGAAACTGCACTGCGAGAATTACAATAGCAAAAAAAACAAACAAAAAGAATTAAAATCCCCCACCTTGATTAGACAGGAAGGTCTCTTTTTTGCATGGAAGGTAGTGATTTTTCTCTTTCCTTCTTTTTTTTCACCGGGGGTGATCGTACCTTAACAGTGGGCGTGGAATAGGAGAAGAAGTTCATTTGAAAAAGAATTGTCATATTTAGTGCCTTTTGTAAGCAACGCAAGATAATATAAAAATAAACACAATGTTTTACAAAACCCTCTTTTAAAAAATTAGAATATGATATCATGTTTGAGTATGTTTGAGTATTACTGTCAAGGCTTATTAAAACTAAAAGAAAAAGAGAAACGAACGCATTAACCACTGTAACAAAAAAAACAGAGCATGAGAACGAAGCAATATATGAAAAAAGGGGCAAAGAAAAAACTCAGGAAAGAACACAAGAACAAATACAGAAAAAAAGAATATAATTCACATAACACGATAAGACGGAGTAGAAGAAAAAGAAAAGAAGAAAAAAAACACATGAACAAGAAACAAATTCCTGCAAAAACTCTTGTCATAAGAATGAGATTTAACGATAAAAATATAACATGAAATAGAAACAAATTTAAATATTAATGCACTAAATATGGTCATGACGCCCAAATACAAAATTATAAAACACTATTGAATTAGAGCATGACACCAATCATTCTGTGAAGAATTAATTTTTTGTTATGTTTGACAATTAATTCAGAAATTGCAAGATCAAGGTCAGCGAGTTTAAATAAGACTTTGCAAAGGGGAATCAAAACCGTAATAGGTCGAAATGACAAATATTCTGGACTCGGTGTTCCTTATTTTGGGAATTGGGATAAGGTCTTCAATACAAAGAGTACATGGTACAACTCGTTGTGTAAAAATAACATACATTAAAAGTGCTAAGTGCTGAACTAAATGTCTCCTCACCAACTTTTAAATGTAAAGCATTGATGTTGTCCACAAAATTGGATGACTTGGCTTTAAATGCCTAGTGACATCTTAATTGATTGCGCGGTAATGACGATCTCTCTATTAGGACCAGGAGCGAATATTCAGCATTTTTATTGGGGGGGGGGGGGCAAGAAGGGTCCATATCTGGATAGTCAAAGGTAATGGGATGTATAATATTTTTTTTCTCCACATTATTGGGGGGGGGGGAGCAACTGCACCCCCCTTGCCACCCCTAAACGAAGCCCCTGGTTAGACTGATACCCTCTTTTGTCCTAACATTGCTAGAGTTTACAATGTTTGATCATTGCTGTTGTAAATCTTTTTAATATTTATGATAAAGTGATGTGAGTTACTTTTATGAAGAAAGTAGAGTTAATTTATATATTAAGACCATGAGATATCTAAAAGATAAATATACCATTTTGCACATCATTCAATTTCCTATTTAAAATTAAACAATGCAAATTCAGTTGGTAAAGTTAGACAATCCTAAAATTTCTAAATTCAGAAATTTAAAAGACATAGATTTGACTTAGTTTTTGATTATTTTGGGATCTAGAATAGAATATAAGGTCTTAAAATCTCAATATACGAAATCGGAACGTCAAGTACATGAGTTAAATGTTGTGCTCTATGACAAAGAGTGTGGGAAACTATTCTCTAGTTTTTAGTTTCCCATACTCTTTCATGGGCGCCCATATGGGGGGGGCAGGGGGGGGCTCTCCCCCCTGGCTGAATGATGCTGCCTTATTTTTATATTTTTGTTCTGAGATTTCTATTATATAGCATTAAAAGTAGCAATTAGACGAAGTTTGCCCCCCCCTGGAATTCAGCTTATGGGCGCCCATGTACTCTTTGCTCTGTGATGTAGAAGCATTGACGGGTTCATTTTTCGCTTGTTTTTCATATGGTCTAGTTTACTTTTCGGTTGACGTTTCGGTAACACTGCCTTTACGCAGAAGATTTGAAGAATTAAGCCTGAAGTGGATTGAAAACTAATATTAACAGGCTATGGATGATCCTGATATTTCCTCTGGCCACTATGGAGAATTGCCATTAAATCAAAGCCAATTGAAGACCCTAAGGAAATATTCAAATGTTAAGGATTTAAATAAGATGGTAAAAGACACTCTTGTGTGGGTGCGAGGACGCTTGCATACTTGTAGAGGCAAAGGTACATTTATTTATTTTAAATAAAAATGGAGTGAGCCATAGGCTTGCCTTGTTACAATAGACAAAAAACAACAGTTGGATCCCTGGGTATTTATTGGTACCAGAATAACAAATAATTTCTATAGACTGAATACATTATGGAGGTAAAAATAGAACAAAATTATGATCAGCCTATACTTCTTAAGATCACTGAATAAAACAGCTTTTACAAATTCCATAAATATGGACATCCACCACATGGCTAATGTGGGAGTAAAGTTCATTTGTGATGCAAATGGATGTTAGGCTAGCCTATATTTAGATTGGGGGTGCAATTCTTGGTATATATTAACACATTAGGGGGGTGGGGGCATATATTCTGTAAATATATAGGCTCTTAGAAATTCATGAATTTCTTAGAAAAACTAAAAAAAAAACAAGCAAAGAAGTGAAAATAAAGGCTCTCCCCTGTAAAATGTGTTAACTAGGATTACTCCACATAATATGGAGTAAGAATTGTTTTCTTAATAGATTTCCTTTTATCCAACTGGACTCCTACGCTTAAAATACTGGTTGGCTAATTTAAAGATTTGTATAGGATAGATATAGCCTATACACTGTCAAATTAGCCATCTGGTGGTTTCCCCATAAATATTATGGTTCAATATACTGCCTTTCATAAAAGAGGTTCCAACCAAAGCTGGGTAAAATTTTTACCAAATCACATTATTGACTTAGGACTAAAGTGAATATACCACTCAATCCCCTTTTTATGCTCTTTACAAATATAATAATCATTTTTGTCAGAAATGAATTTTACCCCCCCCCCCTATATATACCAATTTGGGTGTATAGCCTATTTGCACATTAGGGGTGGTGGTGGTTAAAGTTTAAACTTACCTCCCATTTACATCAGAAATAATATATACCTCCATACCCCTAATATGCAAATATATACTCTGAATTGGTATATATAAGGGTAGGGGTAAAATTCATTTCTGACAAAAATGATTATTATATTTGTAAAGAGCATAAAAAAAGGCATTGAGTGGTATATTCACTTTAGTCATAAGTCAATAATATTATTTGGTAAAAATTTACCATACTGCCTTTCATAAAAAGAGGTTCCAACCAAAGCTGTAATGTCTGGGCTAGGCTATTCTTGAAATAATATGGTCAGGTAACATGTTCCATGATTTAATGGATTTATTTACAAAAGAATCCTTTCCAACCTTTCTTAAAGGCCTTTTCTGGTAGGCTACAATTCTAAAGAGTTATGCCATATGGGGAAATAATGGCTGAACTGAAAGAAATAACTCAAATATAAATTATCAATACCTTTAACAATTCCAAATGTATAAACTAGTTCTAATCTATTGCTCCTGAACTGCAGAGATGGTAGTCCCAAACACCATAGCCTACATTCATAAGGTAAATACTTCAAATAAGGAACAAATTTTTTGCACTTTTTCAATAAGCTATGAATCAGATTTTTCTTGTTGGATACCAAACAGATATACAGTTTTCAACTATTGGTCATGTCATTGTTTTTCAGCATACTGCACAGTAAAGCTTTGCAGGCTAAGCCTTCTAAACATTCTTTTGATATCAAGCAAACTATAGTTTGTCTAATGTGATACAACTAATGCCCGTTTATCAAAACTCAATTGGTTATCAAAGATAATACCAAGGTCCCTAATAGAATCAACCAAACTTATCACTATATCACCAATGGAATACTGGTATGCTACTGCATTCACTACATAGCATTTTTCCTGATTAGTAAACATTGAATTGAATTTAAATTGCACCAATTAACCAAATCATCCTGTAGAAGAGCCACTTCAACTAGGGAAGGTAAGCCTCTATAAAGCTTTACATCATCTGCAAACATTTTGATTCTACTATGTTGAATTACCTGTGGCAAATTGTTTATAAATATAAAAAATGAAACTGGTCCTAAGCAACTACCCTGAGGGACTCAACTCAAAACACTACACTGGTTAGACAATGAAGTCATTAATTACTTCCATAAATTGAGTATTACAAGACCTATTTTTCCCAAAACCATGGTGTGCTATATGCCAAAGGTTATTTTTTTTTTTTAAAAATAATTCTGGACCATGTCAAAAATCAGCTTTTCCATAATCATAGAAAACAATTTAAGTGTTTGAAATAGGATGATAATTATTGAATTCTGACCTTAATCCACCCTTATGAAGATGTTTTATTACTGCTTTTTTCCATGCAACAGGGCATTTACCAAACTCTAAACAAAGGTTAGAAAGAGATGCAAGAGGACTGGCTAAGCAAGAAACCATTTCATGCACAACATTTGAAACATTATCAATGATTTCATTTGGTTATATCCCTGCTATTAATATTAGTACTTGTATTATGAGGACATTGTTGAAATGTCTGGATAACCTATTTTCAAATTATATGTCTGGTAATCCAAGTGTTCTTATAAGTGATACTTCTGATCATTTTGATGTATTTGCAAGTTACTCAGTAAGTGTTGATAATGAAAAGTCTGCAAAAAGATGAAAAATCTCAAGCTGATGATGGTCCTTGATAAAGATGCACTTCTGGAATGTAAAAATGAGCTAGCCAATAAGGAATAGATTATGGAGTTTTCAGTCTTGCAGATATTGACTCTTAGGTTTAGGTGTCTTTTAATTTAGAGAATATTCACTCCTTCAAAATTTAGATTCTGGCAAGATTGCACTACTGAGCAAGCAAATATATATTTGACAAACATTATTAATATTGTTTTAGATAATGGATATAAAGTGGCAACTGTATTTTTAAATGTTGCAAAGGCTTTTGATATGGTCAGTCATGATATTCTGTTAATGAAGTGTGAAAATTTTGAGGTTAGGGGCCCAACTCTTTCGTTTTTATGTTCTTTTTGTCTTGTAGAAAACAATATGTTCAAATTGGTAATATGGATTCTGATGAAAATTGTATTGAGTGTGGAGTACAACAGGGTTTAGTACTTGGACCCTTTTGATTTTTATGAATGATTTTCCACAGTCTGTAAGTAAACTGAAAACAAGAATGAGTGAGATTGTCAAAAAGGATAGTGTGGCTACAGTACCTATGTTTGATGATGATACTTTTTTAGTGGGGATTGCAAAGTCAGAGAGGTTGCTCCTAGAGAGTTTAAGAGAATTGCTAAATGAAGTTTCAAGATGGCTGAGGGTGAATTAGCTAAAGGTTAACCCCACTAAGAGCACTTTTCTTGTATTTTCAAGAACATCATATTTTTATATATGATGAATATCAATAATGTTTGTCAAATATATATTTGCTTGCTCAATGATGCAATTGTGCCAGAATCCAAATTGTGTAGGAGTGAATATTCTCTGGTATTCCAGTTACTGATAAATTCTGAGCAAAAAGCATTTTTCTAGTATCCTAGACATAAAGGGTAAGACCAAAACTGGTTTATAATTTTCAAAACCACCAGCATTCCCTCCTTTATGTATTGGTAAAACTTTTGCTTATTTAAAGCAACTCGGAAACACTCTCTCTTTTAGACACTGATTAATTATTGAAAAAAAAAGTTGGAGCAGTCACCATCATATATATTCATCATATATAATAATATGATGTTCTTGAAAATACAAGAAAAATGCTCTTAGTGGGGTTAACCTTTAGCTAATTCACCCTCAGCCATCTTGAAACTTCATTTAGCAATTCACTTACACTCTCTAGGAGCAACCTCTCTGACTTTGAAATCCCCACTAAAGAAGTATCATCAGCAAACATAGGTACTGTAGCCACACTATCCTTTTTGACAATCTCACTCATTCTTGTTTTCAGTTTACTTACAGACTGTGGAAAATCATTCATAAAAATCAAAAGGGTCCAAGTACTAAACCCTGTTGTACTCCACACTCAATACAATTTTCATCAGAATCCATATTACCAATTTGAACATATTGTTTTCTACAAGACAAAAAGAACATAAAAACGAAAGAGTTGGGCCCCTAACCCCATAATTTTCACACTTCATTAACAGAATATCATGACTGACCATATCAAAAGCCTTTACAACATTTAAAAATACAGTTGCCACTTTATATCCATTATCTAAAACAATATTGGTAATGTTTGTCAAATATATATTTGCTTGCTCAGTAGTGCAATCTTGCCAGAATCCAAATTTTGTAGGAGTGAATATTCCCTAAATTAAAAGACATAAAAGACACCTAAACCTAAGAGTCAATATCTGCAAAGACTGAAAACTCCATAATCTATTCCTTATTGGCTAGCTCATTTTTACATTCCAGAAGTGCATCTTTATCAAGGACCATACTCAGCTTGAGACTGCTCATCTTTTTGCAGACTTTTCATTATCAATACTTACTGAGTAACTTACATCAAAATGATCAGAAGTATCACTTATAAGAACACTTTGATTACCAGACATATAATTTGAAAATAGGTTATCCAGACATTTCAACAATGTCCTCATAATACAAGTACCAATATTAATAGCAGGGATATAACCAAATGAAATCATTGATAGTGTTTCAAATGTTGTGCATGAAATGGCTTCTTGCTTAGCCAGTCCTCTTGCTTCTCTTTCTAAACTTTGTTTAGAGTTTGGTAAATGCCCTGTTGCATGGAAGAAAGCAGTAAAAAAACATCTTCATAAGGGTGGATTAAGGTCAGAATTCAATAATTATCATCCTATTTCAAACACTTAAATTGTTTTCTATGATTATGGAAAAGCTAATTTTTGTCCAGGTCCAGAATTATTTTGAAAAAAAAAAACCTTTGGCATATAGCACACCATGGTTTTAGGAAAAATAGGTCTTGTAATACTCAATTTATGGAAGTAATCAAGGACTTCATTGTCTAATAAGTGTAGTGTTTTGAGTTGAGTCCTTCAGGGTAGTTGCTTAGGACCAGTTTTATTTTTTATATTTATAAATAATTTGCCACAGGTAATTCAACATAGTAGAATCAAAATGTTTGCAGATGATGTAAAGCTTTATAGAGGCTTACCTTCCCTAGTTGAAGTGGCTCTTCTACAGGATGATTTGGTTAATTGGTGCAATTTAAATTCAATTCAATGTTTATTAATAAGGAAAATTCCTATGTAGTGAATGCAGTAGCATACCAGTATTCCATTGGTGACATAGTGATAAGTTTGGTTGATTCTATTAGGGACCTTGTTATTGTTTTTGATAATCAATTGAGTTTTGATAAACAGGCATTAGTTGTATCACATTAGACAAACTATAGTTTGCTTGATATCAAAAGAATGTTTAGAAGGCTTAGCCTGCAAAGCTTCTCAGAACCTGAAGTCACAAAAAAGTGAGTGTAGAACAAATACTAATTCCTTACCATCATAAACTGGCAACATTGCGGATTACTGAGGATCCACAGGACAAATTATGAGCTGATTATTTGGGATTGAAAACTAAATATTTGCATTTATCAACATTCAAAAACAGATCAACATCCCAAAACATCATAGAAATATGTTGCACAGATAATGCCAAAATAGACTTGGTCTTGCTTAAAACTAGCAGGTCATCCTCATATGCAATATAGGACACATCAGAAAAATTACCAAAATACAAAGGCTTGACTCCTTATAACACATTTTGAATGCAAGCATTAAATAAGGTGATAGCACTCCACCCTGTCGTACTCTAGACTGAACTGGTATATTACCGTAGTACCCTGTGCCAGATTTTAAACAAAGAAACGAATTACTATGCCAAAATTTAAGCACATGTATGACAGAAGGGTTCACTCCAAACTCTGACAAAGAGTGCCACACTTGTGCATGCCAAATACTATCAAAAGCTTTAAATAAATCCAAAGCGCAAAGATGTAATTCATAACCTTTAGACTGAGCATCATAAAGAATTGAAGCTAAACCCTTATGCGCGTGTTTGCACCCAATACGAGGTTGAAACCCAAATTGGTTTGAGTCTTTTGCAGTTTGTTCAATGATATATGGGAGCAGAACATATTCAAAAATCTTACTAATATTGCGAGCAACAGTGATGGACCTATATGAACTGTAATCAAAAGGGTCTCTTCCATGTTTAAGAATCAAAGTTACCATTGTGCAAAGGAAGGAATCAGGCACCATTGACAAACATAAGTGGAACTGAAAAAGTTACTGAAGCTGAGCAACTAATGTCAGACAATCACAACATAAATGGTGAGCACTAATCCCATCAAGACCACTCGATTTAGACTTAAGTTTAAGCATACAATTGACAATACTTTTAGTTGATATAGTAATAACATGACGTTGCAAAAGTTTAGGTGGCAAAAATTTAGAAGCTAAGCACTGAAAATGATAATGAACACTGTACTCAGTCTTACAAAAAAAAAAAATTATAATGCCTAAGCCAAGACGAATCTGGGATAACATCACTGGTCCCTAATGAATCAAATTTAGATGCATTAATGACTTCTTTCCATTGTACTGCACTTTTAGGGAACTCAGCACCATTAGGCCATATCAAACCAAACGAAAATACTATTTAAACTCCACTTTTGTCTTATTTACATCAAACACTTGGCCTTGCAAGGGCCACCCACACACAATCCAGATGTGAAGCCAGAGTTTAGCACGATTTTTGACTGCTTTAAGACCTAGGTCTTCTTTCTAAATTGAACTTCGAGTTTTGAGTTTGACCTGGACAAGGGGGACAGCCACATTTTCAGCTTGTTTTACGCACTCATCTAAGGGGAGGTAATAAATATTCAGTTGCACTCTGGCTTGTGGCGAATAAAAACTCGTGCACAGTAGATTAAAAGGGATCTTGATGCAGGACAACAGAGCTGTTAGGGTAGAAGTATATAAAGGCGAATTGGCTTTGCTCCTCTCTCGTTTCATACACCATTTTTTATAAGTAGTAGCACAAGGATAATTAGATGGATCAGCAGTTAATGTCACAACAAGGGAAAGGGGAAGGTGGTCAAAATCACGGTTGTCTTTGAACAGCACAACGCTATACCTTATTTTTTCAGTTTATTTTTCTCTGGTTATAGTTTTGAAAATGCAATTCCCATTATTTGAGTAGAATTTTAAGCAATATTAATGGTTTTTTTTCTAAATTTAGGAAATTTGTTTGTAGATATTTGAAACCACATAAATTGGGATCAAGCAAAGTTTGTGAAGCTTTCTTGTGCTTCATTTAAGCAGAAGATCTATTTTTCAAGGTTTCACTTTTATAACACAAATATATTTAAAGTTCATCAAAGGTCAGTGTTTCGCCTAGAGGGAGAAGGAGTAGAGATAGGTATTTCAAAATACCTTCCTGGGACATACTTTAGTCTATAGATCTGTCCTGGAAAGTTTCATTTTCCTTATCTAATTCCTTTCCAAAATTGCAAAAAATAGCTTGTCTAGAATTTTACCAATCTCGTCAAAACTAAGATAAGCCTGTTTAATTCAAGCATCTACAGAAACAGGTCAGTTTTCTTTAGTATATCTTAACCTGTTTTCTCTGTCATTTTCACTTTATTTGGGAAAATTGGTGGTAAATTTCTACCAAATCATATTATTGAGTTAGGAATAAAGTGAATACACCATTCGATGCATTTTTTTATGCTGATTACGAATATAATAATCATTTCTATCGGAAATTAATTTCAGCCCCCCCCCCTATATATGCCAATTCAGGGTAAATATTTCTACATTAGGGGGTGGGGGGGTGGGGGTAAAGTTTAAACTTACCTCCCATTTACATCAGAAACAAAATTTGCCCCCCCTAATGTAGAAATATATACCCTGAATTGGCATATATATAGGGGGGGACTGAAATTCATTTCCGATAGAAATGATTATTATATTCGTAATCAGCATAAAAAAAGGCATCGAGTGGTATATTCACTTTATGCGTAAGTCAATAATATGATTTGGTAGAAATTTGCCAAATTGGCTCCAACTTTGCCCTCCCCCCCTCCAGGATTTTGAAAAAAATTATGTCCCTATAGGCTATAGGGGTGGAACCCCCAGCACTTTTACAATGCCAAACCTCTTAAAACTAAATACTATGATTCAAATTTATGGTAAATATTTAGTGACTGACATCTTCCAAAGGAAATATTCTATACAAATAAAAGTATTGTCATTAGACTCTTTATTTCATGCTATTTCCAAATATCATGCTTTTTTTTACAGTATATCCCCCCTCCCAAATGGTCCCGATATTGCCTTGGGAATGCAAAAAAAGAAACACAGTAAAGGTCCAGAGAAGTGGCTCTCCAGAAGTAAACATATTAATAAAATAAAAGTTGAAGCCCACTGTTTGATTCCTTATTCTGTCGCTCCTTTTCAACACAATGGTCATTCCAGGACTCTAATAATATACCCCCCCCCCCCTCGCCTGATGGACCCATATGTAGCCCTAATAGTATCTGTCTTTGCTGTTGTATCCATTGTTTGATCTGCTGTATAATGTATATCTGCTATGTCAACTTTAATATATCCAGTTTAGCCTGATTGAATTTTAGATTAAAAAATACTTTTTGTAATGAGTTAAAAATGTAAACAATAATGGAATCAAACAAGATAATTTGATCAATATGAATATGCTACATATTACAAAATAAGAATTCTATTGTTATCTTTTAATGGGTATATACCCTAAGGCTATATATGGGACCATTGGGGGAGGGAGGAAATTGTCATAAACATCTATAAAAAAGAGCACAAGATTAGCAATATGAAAACTCCTCTCTTTTTGTTTTAGCATGTCTCTTTCTGGAGAGCTGTTGCCCTGCACCTTTACTAGAAGCACTAGAACAACAAAATTCTTACTTTATGATATATAATATGTTTCTATTCTTCATATTATCATATCTCCATCCACTATTATCCACTTTTTAAGTCATTTCAAATAATTTTTACATTCAGAGTTCTATTGCTCTGCTCAGGCAAAATAAATTTCATTAAGTCAGGAACACAGAAACTCAGTTTTTCGAAGAAGAAGGTTGTCAAACAGTTCGTGGTAACGAACTGTAAGTAAGGAGCGACCCGGCTCAATGGTAACCAAAACTCTAGAAAACGTTTTTTAAAATAAATGCAGGTTTTGATCTTGGCTCACCGTAAATGAATAATTAAACAAAATTTTCATATTAATTTACTTTTATTTAGTTAAATGGCTTTCTCGAAACTTGTTTAATTTTATTTACGAACGTTTTTATTAGTAATAAATATACGTAACTTACGAATTAACTTACGTAACGAACTTCTATATTCATATATTTTTAATACGTTTATTAGGGGGTTCGTCCCCTAGTCAATACCTTGCTCTTTAAGCGAAAGTTCAAATTTTGTTCCAATTCTTTAGAAATGACCGCTTAACCACAAAGGCCGTTAATTAGAATAAATAGCTCTTATGAAAGTACTAAAAAATCTTTGGCTTAAAGAGCGAGGCATTGACTACGGGGTGAACCCAATTATATATGTAATACTTTCTGTTCGTTTAATGTTTCGATTTTGCTGCTATTGCAGTTGAAATACTTGTTTTTTATTCTAAATATATTATCTTTTTTTAAATAATGCTGGGAAGTCCGGCGTCCCCTTCATAGCAATGTCCCTTCCCCCATTAACACTTCCTTCATGGAAAGATCCTCCCACATAACCCCCGACCCCCCACCCCCCCTACCCGGAAAAATATCTCCTCAAAACGTCTGTGTACTACCAAATAACCCGTACGTGGTGTTAACATTGGTTAGAGCTAAAAACTTACAGCCCTCCCCCCCGGGAACGTCGGGGAATTAAGTCATCTTAAAGAATATACTTGCAATATTTTTAAACATGTTGAACGAAATGGCTCCCTAAAAATTTTGATAGGGTGACTTTGGGGAAAAATTTAGCGTGGGAGGGGGCCTAGTTGCTCTCCATTTTTTTGGTCACTTAAAAAGGGCACTAGAACTTTCAATTTCCATTCCAATGAGCCCTTCCACGATATTCTAGGAAAACTGGTTCGATACGATCACCCCTGGGAAAAAAAAAAAAAAAATAAACACGCACCCGTGATCTTTCTTCTGGTAAAAAATGCAAAATTCCACATTTTTGTAGATGGGAGCTTGAAGCCTCTACAGCAGAGTTCTCTTATACACGAAATTTGATGGTGTGATTTTCATTAAGGTTCTATAACTTTTAGGGGGTCTTTCCTCCTTTTTTCGAAAATCAGCCAAATTTTCTCAGGCGCCTAACTTTTGATGGGTAGGATTAAACTTGATGAAACCAGCTGCAATACTGAGTTCAGCTCAAGATAAATATTAAGGTCTAGTGGCCACTTCTGAAGGGAACATGCTAAACAAATAAAATAGTACTGTTACATTCCTAATTTATGCTCTCTCCAAATACCATGGTTACTTTTCTGGCAATACACCTTACCCTTTGATGGTCCCAGATATAGCCCTAAAGATATATTCTCTGTTGTGTTGAATCTTGTGATAATTAAATAAAAAAAAACAAGTTTTTTAAACTGAAAGTAAGGAGCGACATTAAAACTTAAAACGAACAGAAATTATTCTGTATATGAAAGAGACTGTCCCCTCTTCAACGCCTCGCTCTTTACGCTAAAGTTTGACTCTGTCTCACAACTTTATTTTTTAAAACAATACAAAACTTTAGCGTAAAGACGAGGCGTTGAGGAGGGGACAGTCTCTTTCATATACAGAATAATTTCTGTTCGTTTTAAGTTTTAATGTCGCTCCTTACTTTCAGTTTAAAAAACTTGTATTTTTTATTTAATTATCACAAGATTCAACACAACAGAGAATATGTCTTTAGGGCTATATCTGGGACCATCAAAGGGTAAGGTGTATTGCCAGAAAAGTAACCATGGTATTTGGAGAGAGCATAAATTAGGAATGTAACAGTACTATTTTATTTGTTTAGCATGTTTCCTTCAGAAGTGGCCACTAGACCTTAATATTTATCTTGAGCTGAACTCAGTATTGCAGCTGATTATACATTTAACAGTCAATGCTGCCAGAAAACAAGACTTTAATGTCTTCTTGTGAAGTTTTTTTTATGTAGCCTAGGGCTATATCTGGAGCATATTAGGCGGTGGAAAGGGTTGTAATTGTCATGGTAACAACCATGATATTTGGAACAGATTCTGTGTATTATAAAGTAAGAAATTTCACTGTTTTAGTTTCTTCTTTCATTTTATATATTCCAAGGGCTATATCAGGAACCTTCAGGGGGAGAGGGGAGTGTACAGTGCCAGAAAAGTGACCCTGATATTTAGAAATATCATAGAATAAGGAATCTAATAGTACTAAGTCTATTTATATAGCCTAAAATGTATCCTTCAAAAGGAACAAGCCACCAAATATGTACCACATGTTTCTTTCATAAGGATAAATTATCTAGGAAACTATCAAACTAATCAAAACAGTGAATATTTAGTGGTTGACCACTTCCGAAAGAATCATGCTAAACTAATAACATTAGTACCATAAGTAACCCCAAATAGTCCTGGTGTTATGTCTCTCAAAAATGAAACAATACCCATCCATCCCCTCTGCACAATAGTCAACTTGTTGCTGATCCTGAACTGAAAGTTGAAATTCTCTACCAACAATTCTCCCCTGTTTTTTCCTCTGATTGCAGTAACTCCTCCCTCCATCCCTAAATAAAGTAGAACTTGAGATTGAACCAATTTCAATTACCGTTTCTTGTGTAAAGAGCTCATTAACTTATATATACATACAATAAGCACAAATGCTGTTTTTTCTTCTTTTTTTTTATGTGTAGGGCTCCTGCTGCACATTTTCATTGAATTTTATTCAGTATTGAATGCTTCCAAAAAGAGTTGCATTATTCTAGTATAGTGAAGCTGATACCATTTCACTTTCAGGCAAACAATGTTTTATATTAATCCGTCAGCAAGCTTATTCAATTCAAGGAGTTTTGGCTGTTGGAGAAGGTGTTAGCAAGCAAATGGTCAAATTCACTACTGGGTAAGTTTTATTATTAGTATTTTTTTTCTTTGGATTCACACATAATTTATGGTAATTAACAGTGAAGACTTTGGAACAGTTATTTATACCCTCTTTGAACACCTTTTGACTTGGACAAACTATGATTATACATATTATAAATGCTATAATGTTATTTAAAGTATCAAATAGAAGCTTATTTTTAATGATAGATAAACAACACAGTTAACACATCATCTTTTCATATTTGGAAAATGCAGAAAATAACAACGAGGGAAAAGAAGAAAGGTGAAGGAAAGAAAAACATAATATAGTTATAAATTAACAATGATTTGCATCTTTGTTATATTGACCTTTAGTGCACAATAGCATGAAAGATCAAAGCACGAATATAGAAAGAAACTGAGAAAGACTTGCAAGTTTCCATATCATGGTTATCATGTACACTTCATATGCTAAAAAATGTAAACCTTCTAAAAGGGAAAAAATCATTTTTGCAATAGTCTTTTCTTATGGGTAATAAATAATATAAAATAAGTTGCCTGGGAAATTTTCATAGATACATCAGTGTAAACCTTAAAATGAAAAGTGGAAAATCTGGAATGAGCATGACCAAATTGTTGCGGAATCAGATTTATAAGGATATTAAAGAAAAAAGAGCTTTTATGATATCTTTTTAACAAAATCTTTGAGATCTGTATTTCATGGAAATGTAGGGGTGGATGAAATTTTTTTTTCAAAATCTTTTTTCTCATGAAAAAAGGGCATTTTTCAATGAAAATACCCCAAAAAGGGTTTCCCAAATCTAAAGGAAGGGAGAAGGGAACTAGGGGGTCAATTGCCCCTATTGACACCCCTGAGACAAGTACATATATTTTATTAATACAGGTGCTCAAACTGATTGCTATTAGAGTTTTAACAGCTTTGTAGTCTGCCTTTTGTACTCCAACAAACCTCTCCAATTATTAATTTCTTAAAATTTAGCCTACAAACAAATACAAACACCAGGGCTGCCACTGAAAAATGAGGTATTACCTAATAATAATTTGACACACAGTTTGTGTATAGCTGTCCTTTTGTAACTTTGTCTTGTATCCGTTTTTATCTGTTCGTGTGGCTGTGTGTGTATATCTGAGCGTGCACGTGTGTGTTTACACTTTTGGTCCTTGGGATTTTTCCAGAGTCTTGGTATTTAGTCCTGAGCATGGGATCTTGTAATTTTTTTCCTAATTGCTTACTATCTTGGGATTTTTCTATATTATATATTTGGCTACGTAAGAATAAATGTAGCATATTCCTGTTGCAACCAAGAAGAATCAACATAGATATATTTGAACTAAACAAATTGTTAATTATAATATCAAAAGTTCTTGATGTACTTCCATCTTCTTCAACGTAATCCATAACCGTTCGAAATAAGATGTGGAGACAAGACACCTTCCTGAGCTATACTTTTAGCTGCTGAAGCCTCTGACAATCTTCCTCTCGTTTAACAGTTATATACTGAGAACTATCAAAATGGAACCAGTAAAACATGTAAGCATTTAAACTGATCATTCCGTAATTGCACACGGGGGGGGGGGCGGCATTCGCCCATGAAATTGGTCCACAAGGGCTCATTAAAAAAAAAAGAGTCACCAAAAACTGCACCATTTCAAGAATAATTTCATTTTCTCAGGTGCACAGTTTACTGGTCTTAATTTGTCACTATGCTGACCATTTTGATTGGCTGACAAGATGTCTTTGAGTGGGAATCAATGCTTTGTCAAATTCAGTATTTGTGGCTTTGATTGTTTGTGATTCGATTTTCAACTTCAGCTTCGGACATCTCAAATTTATCTCAACTCCTCCTTATTACTAACGCAAATAACTCTCAAATGCATGCTTATTTTCAAAGTTCGTTGCTTATATTTCTGGAATCCCCGTACCTGGGTTAATATTTCTCTTTGTGCGCATATAATAAAGTTACAACCGTCGATTTAGAATGGAACTACTGCCAGCAATAAAAAAATGTAGGCGGTATAACCAAATTTTGAACAATGCTTGGGTAAATGATCCAAAATTTAAAGATTAGCTTACTCAGAACAAAGAAAGCAAAGATGGAATTTATTGCGAATGTTTCTGCTTCATGCTTAAAAAAGCTAACTGGTTTCATCCCACGAAAAATCAAAATAGCGTTAAACATAAAGACAAAAGGAAAAGGTCAACAACAACTATAAACATGACTTCTTGGCAAAAGTATATATATATATATACACCAAACATTGCCCTAAAGAAAGTATATGAAGTATATATGTTTTTGTGTATTATTTTAGGACTATTTGTTTTATTCAAACCTTGGGATATCTTGCAAGTAAATCTTCAATATTGTTTAGTTCTCAGTGGTAGCCTGGATGTGTGTGTATCTTTACGTCTCGAAGTCGAGAGATTAATAATCAAAGTTTGGTTGGAGTGCAGGAGGCAGACTTTAAAGCTGTGTAAATTTTGATAGGTACCAGTTGGAGCACCTGCATTGTTATAATAAATGAACATTTAAGAGTTCTATTTCTTTTTCGCTTAGTTGAGCTGGCGTGGACCTCAACACCAACTTGGCAATAATTTGCATCAGTTTCACTTTTGATTGCTAGAAGAATTGAGTTGAGTCTTTAATTAAATGTACAATCTCAAATACATGAGTCTTATAAAATATGAAACAAAATGTCTATGGGGACTATTATCTCTAAAACAATTATCCCGTCTGTTGGTGTAAATTCAAAAATCTTGGGGTGGTGGGGCAAAACTGACTTCCCAATAAAAGCCAAATGATGATTGTGATAAATGATGGAAATCATTTTCACCGAGTGTCATTTCACCATCGTTTTTATATGCTACAGCATTTCCAATTGCTTTTAAGGTATCTGAATTTGGATAATTTTCGTGATCTCTTTAAAGAGTGGAGCAGCTGACCTAACTTTCTTTAGGGTAAATTCTGGAATGCTATTTTTTCGCTTAGGTAAGTTGGCGTGTACCTCAGTGCTGATTTCGCAATGTGTTGCATCAGTTTTGCTTTTGATTGCTAGAGGAATTAAATTAAGTCCTTGATCAAATATGCAAATATTAAATATAATTTATCTCAAATCCCAGAGTCTTTGGGACAGCTATCTCTAAAAGAATTGCTCAATTCATTGGAATAAGTTAAAAAAAAATGGGTTAAGGTAAAGGTACAAGACACACTAACATGCTATAAGATGTTTTGCTATTTAAATACTAACTCATGGACAATAAACAAAAAAAGAAAAAGGGAGAGAGAGAGAAAGGGAAGGAGACAGAGAGAAATATTGGGAATTATTTCAGCAAATAATAAGAATTTAAATGGATCACTTGGGAACTATCCCCAACAATTAATAATGATATTATAGAAAAAAAAACTTATACAATACTACTAAAGATGGTGGATGCAATCAAGAAGTAATTAGTAGAGCAGCCGAGACCCATAGTGTTTCTCAGTTGGTAAACTTAGAAATGGTGGATTTCAAGCAATTGGGTGATGCAGGCTCAGTCTGTATAAATTACTGACTATCATCCTAAAATTAAAGTTCTTGCAAATTATAGAGTGGTCCCTTCACACTGCGTGATAAAAAGTCGAAAGCAAGTTTTGATAGTCACAGGGGATAAACGGATAGAAAGGAAAACACATAGACGGACAAATAGATACTTCGGCAGATTGACATATAGTGAGGGAGGGATCCTACAAGAGACCAAGTAGAAGCCCACAGTAATGCTGTCCTAAAGAAGATTGATCCTGATGACACTAAAGCTATCAAAATAAAGGCAAAAGGTCGGCTGGTTGAAGCTTTGCGAAGTGTTGCCAAGGCTGATATGAGTGAATTTGTCTCAAATGACGCAAATAAAACTGGAGGCTTGCCGCAATAGGTTAAATATATTTCAAGGTACAAAAGTTATGCTTGGATCAAATATCATTGCAAGAAGGGTTTAGTTAACGGTGCAAGTGAAACAATAACAGAAATAATTTGTCCGGGTTTTCATAGAGCACAAGTGTAAGAAAATGATATACCGAGTGTTTGCATATATTTTGGAAAGGATGGAATTCGACTAATAGAACCGTAGTTTGTTTTTTTCCTGCAAAAAGAAACTATAAAACCCTTGGGAGAAGACGACTTCCATCAAATCTCTGTCAGACCTGTTCAGTGCATAAAATGCAAGGATTTGCAATAAAAAAAAAAAAAAAAAAAATGGAAAGAATGTGGAAAAGTAAAAACGGAAACAAGCGTATCAACCAAAACCGTAGTTCTGGACTCCCTACAGTTTGGCTGGATTTTTCACGATGATATGGTCAAACCAGTAGTGGACGACCTTCAAGAGGTTCTCAGAGAGTATGACACCTGGGTACTGTTTGTACTATGAAATCAGAAGACAAAAAGTCAAAAATACTTAATGGAAGTTGTCTTCTCTCAACGGTTCCATATTTAAACTAACTTGCGAAGGATTTTTTGCAAATAGCCAAGCATATGTCACCTTGGGCAGATAGCGATGTTTAAACCGATTGCGAGTTCAAGAGCTAGACTGTAGCGAGCTTTCAGAAAGATGCCTTGAAACGAGGAAGCCATAAAAGCGATTTAATTATTCAAGATCGCCCACCTTTTTGGGGGAACTTTATTCTTATTTCTAAAATTGTGAAAATTGCATGTGCTAATAGATTTTAGTGAGCAACTTTGAAATTAATACATTTTGCATATTAAGAATCAGCATGAATAATAGATATCATTGTTGCCTATGCTATTTTTAAATTTTGATTTTTGGAAATTCGGTTTCTATTGGCAAGGGGGGTCCTTACTTATAGTTTATTACTGCCAGGTGTTTGATCCAAGACTTTCTTAAATGTAAAAGAGCGTTAATACGTCTTCCTTCAATCCTTTCTTTTATCACATTCAAGTTTAATCCCTGGGATTCAATCCTTAGTAATTGACCATTATCCGTGGAAAAAAATGCAACCCTCCATATAGTTATTTGGATGGACAGTCTGAAATATAAAAAAAAATAATTGTAGGTTCATCATTTACGCGGTTTGAAAAGAAAATTCTTCGAACAAATCTTTGCCCAGAAAACAAGAAGCTAATAAATATTGTATATAAGTAGAAAAATTAAACATAGTACTGTTCACTTCTCAGTTGGAACAAGCTCCTGGTAGGGCCTCGTAATCTACTATAATCTGTTATATTATAAGTACCAGGAGACCAAGCATCGCTCGTTCCCAGGTACTGGTACGTGGCAGGCTTGTATATATTTGATTCTGGCTGTCGCTTGTCCTCTAACGGCAGATTTCGTTATGCTTCCTTTTCAATTGTGATTCGTTGTGATGCTCCTTGTCGCATGTGTTTAAAATTTCTTTGGGATTGGGGTTCATTAAGTATCATCATTATCTCAGATATTTTTTCCATGACTTTTGCTTTAGCTATCCAGACCAGTCTTGTCGAGTTGGATGGTCAAAGTTGTTGGACAAAATTAATTCTGTTGGATTTGATGTATTCACATTGAATTCGATATTGACTGTCCAATTGAATTATGGACATTATTCTTTTTATTTTATTTTTTTTAGTTGTGTGACGCTATTTGCTCTTTCTCCAAAGTTATCATGATGCAAATTAGCCATTGTTATAACTCCCAAAACCCTGTAAAGAATGACGAAATCCGTTCAAAGAAGCCTTCTCCGGATCTTAGAGGACCATTGGTTCGATATGATCACCCCTCAGAAAAAAGGAAGCTTTCCTAAGTCTTGACCTATCTAGTCAGATCGTTTTTTCAGGTCAGAAAATGTTAGTACGCCTATTTTCAAAAAAGAATTTCGAGTCTTTTCTGAGAAATATATATATATATATATATATATATATATATATATATATATATATATATATATATATATATATATATATATATATATATATATATATATATATATATATATATATATATATATATTATATATATATATATATATATATATATATATATATATATATATATATATATATATATATATATATATATATATATATATATATATATATATATATATATGTATACTTATATACATAGACGCCTTGGCAACTCAAGGAATTACTTCTGTCTTGTTTTAAAGTCGGTGGCCAAAAAGTGCCACATGTCATTGTATTTTCCAATAGATACTATTGGGAAAGTGATTGGAGACGCTGGGCATCCGTGAACAAGTGCTAAATTGAGAGAGGAATTTGGGACAATATTTGGGGGCGCCCACCCGGCCAGAGTCTCAGGCAAGTAACCCAAAAATTTTAAAAATTTGTGAAAAATTCAAATTTTTTCAGAATGTTGGGCTAAGCTTAGGCAACGAATATGTACTATTTAAAAGACAAAGATGGCTTTAAATGATTGTTTGCCTGTTATTTCAAGCAAATTTATGGTCCTATGTCAGTTTTAAATTCTTAGTCAACCTTCTTAAGACCATAGGCGGGTGAGCCTTGTTTGCCTCTTTTTGAAGTCTTGATCAGCATGCCTAAGACTCTAGGCAGGCATGCCTTTCCAAAAACTAACCTGACAAGTATGTGTCCAATAAGAGAGTCATGCATACTCCTGTCATTTACTCCTGCCCCAGCCATTTAAAGATTTGCCTCTCAATTACTTGGACTATCTGTCTTGACTTTTCTCTGTCCTACAGTTACCCAGCGTCTTGCTGCAACCTATACAACCTATTGTAAAATACTTGATAACTTCAATTCAATATATATATATATATATATATATATATATATATATATATATATATATATATATATATATATATATATATATATATATATATATGCATACTTATATACATAGACGCCTTATATATTAGTAACATAGACGCCTTGGCAACTCAAGGAATTACTTCTGTCTTGTTTTAAAGTTGGTGGCCAAAAAGTGCCACATGTCATTGTATTTCCCAATAGATACTATTGGGAAAGTGATTGGAGACTCGTATATATATATATATATATATATATATATATATATATATATATATATATATATATATATATATATATATATATATATATATATATATATATATATATATATATATATATATATATATATATATATATATATATATATATATATATATATATATATATATATATATATATATATATATATATATATATATATATATATATATATATATATATATATATATATATTTGATACTATATACAGACGCCTTATATATTAGTAACATAGACGCCTTGGAAACTCAAGGAATTACTTCTGTCTTGTTTTAAAGTCGGTGGCCAAAAAGTGCCACATGTCATTGTATATGTTGCAAAATATCCAATCTAAGAACGTCACATATCCAAATTTTTTAAAACCGCTTTTCAGGAGTATCTGGGAAAACCTCGAACCTGAAATTTAACTTATATGTATCTTTTAATTGCGCTCGAATTTTTAAAGGAAAAGGATGATTCATCTTTGTTTGTATATTCTTTTGTTTTTGTATATTTTTTTAGAAAGAGAAAAAAAATTAGAAGTGTTATTATTCTATATTTTTCAACTTGGCACCAAATATCCTTAGACAGACATGCAGTAGTATTGAATTAATTGCACTGATGTTTAGCATCTTTTAGTTGAGAAATGTTTTGACTTTGCTCTCGTATTTGTATGATTGCTTTTTATTATTCTCAATGATTGAAGCGTAATTTTTTATTCAGTTTACACTTTAAATTATAATTAAAACTAAGTTGTGTTTCAATTGTAAAATGATAAATTGAATTTGTACAAGAAAGTATCCCCTTCGTGGTCTATTATATTTGGCAGCACCTGCATTCTTGTAAGTTTTTCATTAATCAGTTGTTAGGCTATTCCACATTTTGATTGGGGTTTCATGTTTTAGGATCACAAAAGAATCGATTATTGATGTTCAAGGGTATGTAAGAGCAACTGAGCGAAAAATTGAAAGTTCTTCCCAAACTGATGTTGAACTTCATATCACTGATATCTTCGTAGTTAATAAAGCTGAACCAAGACTGCCATTGCAAATAGATGATGCTGCCAGACCAGTAACAACTGTTGACGAAGTAAGTGATTTTAATTGCAATTATAGAACATCCCCCCTTCCTATCATACTCATGAAGTTGAGTTGGATATCCATAATGTTGCTTTTCGCTATTGAAGAGGAAATGTCTAACCAGTAACAACTGTTGACGAAGTAAGTGATTTTAATTGCAATTATAGAACATCCCCCCTTCCTATCATACTCATGAAGTTGAGTTGGATATCCATAATGTTGCTTTTCGCTATTGAAGAGGAAATTTCTAAGCTATAATTCCGATGAAGTTAGATGAGTGCCCTCGATTGGTAAAAATCGCAAGGCATGCTTATTGGGAAGTGATTTTTGAGCTTGCTAGCTAAAAGGTCCAACTGTCTCTGGTCTATGGTGATAAGCTGTGGCAATAAAAAAAATTGTTAATTGCATTCTCAGGCGCAAAATTTGGTAATGAATTGGCTATAATCAATTCTATAGTTGGTATCTGCGTACAGGAGACAACTCTGAAATTTTTCATTATAGTCACAATAGTTTTACAAGAGATGTCCAGAATAAACATTTTCAGCAGGTGGTCAACATGCTCGAGAATTTTGGTATCAGCTAAAAATATTCCTGTTGATGCTGAAAGGGAATCCAGTGAATCCAAATGTGATAATGTGATTAAAGGTAAGAGAGAAATTCTGAAAGGTGATCAATAATAACTGTTTTGTTCAATTGGGAAAGACTTTTTGGTGACTTGTGTGTAATGTCTGCTTAAAATTGATGCCATAATTGCATGATAAAGGCTCCACCCTCTAGCTCAAAAACCAAAAATATTATTATTTATCCTAGATACACTTCACGTTGAATTAATAAACTCGCTTCTTATGGTATCCAAACATATTTCCAATGCATTCCAAGCAACGTGGGTATCTTTGTCAATCATCATGCTGATGAAATTGCAAAATATGCTCTCAAATGTGACCATATGAGGGGGTGGCCTACCCCTCAGGAAGATATTACTCACTGGAGGATGCTGGTTTCCTCTAAAATGGAAATCCTCCGAAATCGTCGTTTTTCCGCTCCACAATCCATCTGGATCTGGATTGGATCTAGTTTAAACTTCCGTGCTTTTTATTTTTTAATTCCCCGTTCCATATGCTTTTCTCTCTCATTCTTGTACTGCTAAATTGTGCAGGATGACCAACGAAATTATTGAATAATGCTAGTTTGAGTGTAGTATTCAACACAACATGAATAGGATAAATTCAAGCTACTAAACCGCTTTCAAATATTGCAAGCTAACACTTGCTTAGAGCTTGGTGGATCAGACCATTTCAAAGAGCTCTAAATTAGGAATTCGTTGTCATGTTTAAATGTCAGGAGGGAAAGGGGATATCTCAACGCCTCTAGATCTGTAGTTAGATCATACATCTGTACTGCAGCAAGACCAGGGGTATAATGAGAGGGCTAAATAGAGTTAGCTCGAAATTGGACAGAAGAAGAAGAAGACGTAGGATCATTAAATTCAGTTTCAAATCGAGTCCAAAATCAATGGAACTTTCTGGGTGGTGGTTCCTGGTCTCAGCTGATTTTAAACCATCACCAACATTAAGAGCTATTCAAGGCTTTTTTTAAGTAAGTAGTATGAAACAATACTCACCAAGCTTTTTTTCCTTTGGTGTGTTTGTTCTTGCAAACTTTGATAAATTAGCTTTTGCTTATTGAAACTGATTCGAAGGTTCTTGTTCGATATTAGTAGCCCATTTTGTGAAGAGCTTCGAAAAAGAGCTACTTGAACCAAGTGGATCCGTAACATAGAGTAAGGGAGCCGCCAAAGAAAGGAGCAAAATTTTTTAATGTTCGGAAGGAAATGGCACAGCAAAGTGCCACTTTATAATGCTATTTTGGTACATAGACACAAATATTTTCAATATACATTAATTTGCATAATCCAACAGAGAGCTTTTTGGTTTGGGTATTCGGTGATTCCAGTAGCCGCAAGAGCCGCTCCAGTCAACTGTTCCATTTTAGAATCACTTTAGACAGAAGAAGTTTCCTAGCTCCTCTTCATCTATGATCTCCTAATGACTTTTAGAGATAGAAAACAGTAGGGGGAAATGTTTTGTTGCGGTCATCGAGTACCCCGTTATTAGTTTTCTGTCATTAGTTTTCTGATTGCGCAAAATGTTCACACTATCAATATTTTTGGGAATTGAAACGTTTATTGTGGCAGTGTAATGAATAAGGCCACAGTAAGGACATCTTGCTCAATACATAATGTTATAAATTAATAAAGTTATAGCTATATAAGTCCAGTGCATTCTGTCACTCGTCACTTATCTTTATGGCTAAGAAACCGGTTTTCTCAGATCTTAAATTCAGAACAAAATTCTTGAGTGTCTTCTGAATAATTAGCAAGTGCCTTATATGCTCCGTGGGTTATGGGCTGATGATTTGAACTGGTGTTGATGAGTTGCAACGGATGGGAGCTGCTCTTTTTTCCTTTTTTTTTCTTTTTTGTTCTAAATAAAAAAAACGACGGTGACAAATTTGATGATATATATATATATATATATATATATATATATATATATATATATATATATATATATATATATATATATATATATATATATATATATATATATATATATATATATATATATATATATATATATATATATATATATATATATATATATATTGAAGTTTTAAAACACCATCCAACGGTAGAAACAAGGAATGTTTTAGGCAAAGAGGGTTTTGATTTATAACAATTCGTGACTTGGTGCATCAGCACAAACACCTTCTTTCACCCTGACCTGCCACGAAGGGACTTCCTCCTATATCCAAATATACAAAAATATTCGGATTGAAAGTATTTAGAGAATGATAAAGACGTCAAACAAACTGTGGCACAAACTGTTTAAAAAAAGAGGCATAAGCTGAGTGGTATTACGTTTTAAAGCTTAAAGTTTTCTCAAATTCAAGCTAAAGCTTCTAACAGTCACAAATAAATAAATAAAAATTACGCTTTCGCGCCGGCGAAAAACCTATGACGTGTTACCGTCACGCGAAACTCCATGTAAATACTTGCCTATTATATCAAGTATTTAATTAAAACTATCATAAATAAATCAAATTGAATAACTAGAATAAATATCATGTAAACTCAATAATAAAAAAAAGAAATAAAATAACAGAATTCAATCTGATAACAGATAAATATAAAAGAAAAATAACAATAACAAATCCAGTCTCTATTACACATCAATACCCAACTCCCCGCCAATAATCAAATCTTTGATGGTAGAAAAGAAAAAATATTGAAGTCCGAAAATCGGTTGCATGTTACCATCTCAATATGTTTGACAGCTTTGGTGACTGCATTGAAAACAGAGTTAGGTAATCGAACTTTTTAAATAAATTAATGTTTTTATTAGTTGTATTGAAATACTCAATGTTGTCGAGACGACCGTCTAATTTTATGACAATTTTTTTTTATCTTTTGAAATAACGGATGGTGCTGTGGCATTGGCTATCTAATTTTTGCACCGTAATGGTATGCTCCCAACTGTGGTAAGCCGACCTGTGTTTTGATTTTGCAGCTAGCTGAGTATTAGCGCTTTCTTCTATTTGTCATCATTAACACGTAATATTAACTTTAAACACGAAATAGGCGACGCATTGTCATAGAAAATTATTTTAGTTTCCATAATCCATAGTTACTATATCATCATAATTATATGTAACCCATGGGCCTTTTATTTCAGGACAAAGAAGCTCTCTCGATAGTTGTAAATCAGGACACGAGACTGGATAACCGTGTGCTTGATTTAAGAACACCAACAAACCAAGCCATTTTCAGATTGCAAGCTGGCATTTGCAAGTTGTTTAGGGAAGCACTTGATGGAAGGGGTTTTGTCGAAATTCACACCCCGAAGATTATTTCAGCAGCTAGTGAAGGTACACTATTTTTTCTATCTTCCTTTTCCATGTGACATATTTTCATTTGCGCGCATCAATGTTATGTTTAGGTTGGTCGGGTCAAAGCTTTATTTGTCTTAATGAAACTATCGTAGCTTTAGCAAAACTAACAAAAGCTGTAGCACTTCGTATTTAAGATATAACAGAAATGTAATATAAAGAAAGCCATCAAATTTGTCATCAGAGGGGTACCTTAAGGTTCATTTTTTAAAAGAAAGGCTTTTAAGGAAGCAGTGTTGTTATGGAAACGATTGTTTGCTATTTTATTGGATCTATTCAAAGGAAGAAAATATACAAGTTACTGCCTCTACATATTCCGAGATTCTATAGGAAAAACACATGGCTTACGGTGTTTGGACATGGAAAATTGATTGGCTGGTTGGAAACAAGATAATTAAGTGTTTCTTATTTAATCATAATGTTTTCGGTACTAAAATTTCAACACCAGGCTTTCAGCTAAAATATAATAAGAAAATTTTATAGATATATACATTAATGTAGATATTATCATCGTTAAATCCAACCCCGCCTAAGTTGACCAATTTGATAGCATCCCCAGTTTGTCTCAGACTTTAGGATAACCAAAAGAAACTTAGTACACATATAACGCAACAATGTTTTGCACGGTTTACTTCTTTTTGTTTGATGCTGCATTACATCTAATACTCGATGTAAAAAAAAGTTTTTTTTTCACAATCTATTGGTTTCACAATCTATTGGCTTGGCTCCCTCAAGCTTGCTTAAAGTCTAGCAGCCCTAGCTCATTTATATTTTTCTTTCTTTTTTCTCTCTTGGTTATTATTAAAACCAATAAATTCTCTCACGAACATCAATTAATTGTGTGGCGGGCAAACGCTTCTTTTTTTTTTTTTTTTAATCTTGATTAGCTGTCTGTTGGATCATTCTATTTTTCTAGTTTATTAAACAGCACAACCAAGAAGCAAAATGAAACTGTTTCAGGTCCGAAATTCAACTTCTTAGGGGTCTTGGGATGTCAGATACATATGGAGCATTGAACTGTCTCCTTGAGGCATGAGGCCATAATTTTTGTATCTCTTTTAAATTTCCAGGAAGTAATAGAACAGTCAACCTGGAAACCCCAAGCTACGAACTTTTTACATTTTCCTGGCATTTTAAGTTTTTTGCAAAAACTTACTGAAGTTGTGAAAGCATATAAAGCTCGGGTCCAGAAGTAGATTAAAACAAGTCCAGCTGTGATCAAAAATATAGTTGGGGAAGGAAAGGCTGGTTTTTGGAATCCAGTGATTTGGATAGCTACCTGAAGGTGTTTCGGATCTCAACCGATCTTGATTAGGAGTCAAACCTTTTATCCTAGCTGTGCCTTAGGTGTCTCCCGACACAATCTGATCCCTGTGGGAGGAGAAAGTCGATGCCTAAATTCTTTTCATCAGGACCAAGGCCGTATCCAGGGGGGTTAGGGACCAACCCCCCCCCCCCCGAAATGTTTGTCCGACTCGTAAAAATCGTAAAAAAAAGGAATATAACTAAATTTTTGATGAGTTTTTTTTAATTTTCTTTTTGTAACCCTCCCCCCCTCTCCGAAAAAAATTCTGGATACGGCCCTGATCAGGACATTTACCGGAAGGGATTTTTGAATCTCGATTAGCCGTAGTAGGAAGTCAAAGCTGGTGTCGTAGCTATGCTTTTACGCAATGAAAACCTCACCTCTTTAGGTGATGGAAGGGGTGGGAAACGTAAATTCTTATTGTTAGGACATCTAACAGAATTCGTTTTTGGATCTCAGCGAGACGTCTTATTTGAATTTTGGGTGGTGCTAAGTATCCTATTTGTATGCTTGGCCCTGTTTCTTTTGGTGAGGTAGGGAGTTTTTTTTTACCGTAGTATCTACCCGAAAAGATTTTTGGATATAAACGCAATAAGAAATAAATGTAAATGTTCAAGTTGGGTTAAATTGTATCATCAGTTTACTACAAGAAGGTATAGAATTTTAACTAAACTTGGTGGAAAGAAAGAGCTAATGTCTTGGTTTTCTTTTTGGGATGAGTGCCAGATCCAATTTTTGTAAAAAATTCTTGTTATGGGGACATCTAGCGAGAAAGAGTTATGAGATCTTAACCAAACTCGGTCTGGGGTAAGATTAACTGACGCAGTTATGCCTTCTCAATGTCCAGGGTTGATTCAACCCCACGAGTGGATAAAGAAGAATGTCCTAAAGTTCTTGCCATGTGCGTCTTTTCTAGAAGGGAACATAATATTAAATCTAAGTCCTTTGGAAGTAACAGGCATAATTGTGATTTTTATGGTCTTTTCTGCGGGGGAGAAAGGGGAGAGATATCAGATTTTTTTTTTTTCAGCCTAATTAATATGAGGGCATGCAAAATTCATTAAACCAAATTTTGTCAGCAGCTACAGTTACGGAAAAGTGGTGTCTGTGCTCCATTGAAGATCTTGTGTTAAAATGGCTACATTCTTGTCATTCTCATCCAGATGATTGGCTTATTGGGTCTGAATTAATTTTGCTTGGGATTAGCAGCTACAATTTTTGCTGCACCTTTAGAATCTAATCAGTTCTATTAGAAGGCAATGGTGATTGTGCTGCTCGGCAACTTTTGAAACTTGGGTCATCTTTGCTGCAACACTTCACGGGGCCTTGGCATTGGAGGTCTAGTTTTCAACCAAGCAGTAGTAAAAAAAAATATGATAAGTCGACATCCGGTGAATTCCGAAATAGGGATATTTAACAAATATTTCGGACACACACCAAGCGACTATGTGTTTTTTGATCAGTCAGCTTTGTCAATCTTATGCAAGGTTTGATGGTGACAGGCTTGGTTAGGTTATAAATCTCAGAAATGGGTTAGAAATTAGGTTAGAATCACAGAAATGCTCAACAAGCATCATAAAGTGTATGGTGAATGTCAACGAACACATAGTCGCTTGATTCATGTCTGATATATTTGTTAACTATCCCTATTTCGGACTTTCGCCGGTGAATGTTGACATTCATCAGATTTCGATCTTTCACCGTAACATATACATAATATTTTTAAAAGTTTTTTATGAGAAAGTGAACCAAGTCCATCTTACCAACCTGCATTGATTTTTTAAGTTTCGCCAACTAGCACGACATTGCACTGTAGAACCGCACGTCAATTTCACTTTATGCTAATAGGGATTTCACCTATGAGCATAAAGTTAATGCCATATAAAATTATTTCTAATATTATTATTTACCGGCAGCAACAGGTTTAATTGAACTGATGTAATTATTGAACAATTTTTGTTCGTTTTAAGTAGATTATCCATCTGTGTGGTTTGTGACTGTTGTTTAAATTAGATCTCTTGCTTGTTCATCCACTTGTAATAATTCATACAAAGCTACAGATTTTTATATTATTTGTAGTAATATTTTTTGACTGGCTCGCCTGCTGCTTCTACATTACTCTATTATTATTTTTACTTTTGCATGGGCTGGTTTGTGGAGCTAGCCTCTTCAAAGGTCTAGTGAGATGTATGTGGGATAATAAATGGTTGATCTCGAAGACATGACAATATGTAGAAAATATATATATGCTTCACTTAAATCTTACATATATCGCGTCTATGACTCTTAATGTAATGTACCAGTTACCGGTATCTTTACTTAAAATACAGATCTTTTGATTTACTGTCCATCCAAATTCTATAAGTAAACACCAAGGTTTATTGCTCGCCCTCGTGGGTTTGCAAATTCATAACTTTTAAATAAACAATACTACCAGCTAATTTTAAATGACCCAACGTAGATGGTATTAATGAACCATTAACCACCACCCACACAAACTGCTGAAAACTTGATCATTTACTAAAGGCCCATTCATAACGAAAATTTTACTACTACCGAAACTTAGCTATCGCTAATTTTAGCCAATCAGAAATTTGAGCAGATTTTTCTTACCAAAACAGAAAATCTTTTGAAAAATCTGGTTGGCTCGAATCAGTGCTTGCTAAATCTCGGTATTAGTAAATTAGTGGTAGATAGCATGCCAATAAGATAGCGTGAGAGACAGTACGAAGGTAGAAGATGCGTTGCCTCACAACAAGGAGAGAATAAATGTAAATGATTTTTGCTAATAGGTAATTCTGAATTTTGAACCATTTATTTGTAGGCGGTGCCAACGTATTTGAGGTGTCTTATTTCAAACAGAAAGCTTATTTAGCGCAATCTCCTCAGTTCTACAAGCAGATGGCAATTGCTGCAGACTTCGATAAAGTTTACACAATTGGAGCTGTATTCAGAGCTGAAGATAGTAACACCCACAGGTTTGTTCAAGTTGCAAATTATTACTGATCTAGAAGACGATTTCTATAAATCAGTGGGATTTCGTGGTATTGCTACTACTGAGTTCATGGTCAGGTGCTTAATGTTACGAAAATAGATTGAAAGTATACGTATGCTGCGGGGGGGGGGGCATTTCTTGTCTTGTGTCTGAAATCTTAGACTGTATTTTTTTTACTGATTTTTACATAAAATCCTTGATTTGTATTTTTTTTTATTTAAGTTACACATAAATTGCTTCTTTTGGCTCTTTTGATAAATAAGCTTGGCTGAGTTGTAATTCATACATTGATGTAGTATTTGAAAAAATTAAGTTTAAAAGCAAGAGTGCGGCCAAAGACCCTACTTTGATCTTAGATCCCTGCCATGCCTTGAGATACACGGCATCGACAAAATTAAGATAACAGGGCATTGACAAAGAAGAGTCAAGCGTCCCTCAAATATGCTTTTGCGATAAATCCCTTCCACCCTTGGGGACTAGATGCACGTGTTTGTGTTTATTAGGGCATTGTGGCATATTCAATGGTGTGTATTTTATCTTCGTCTTTGCCGCGTTCCAACTATTTGCTAATAGATTAAGAACATGGGTATTACGTTGTATTTCATTTGTGCTACATGCCCCAGATCCTTCTATCTTTTAGGTCGTGATCATACTGATGACTAGAGGTTGCCCGGTCATTTAGCTTCTTGTCTGGTTAGATGCGTGTTCGTCAATATTATTGGCCATTGCTCAGCTGCGTGCAATGTTCCTTGTTCTCATAAAGGGCCTTAATTAGTTTCCCGATTTTTTCCCGGATTCCATTTTAAGATTTCCAGAGTGTATCTCTATGACCATAGTCGACCGCTTTTCGAATTATGAGAACCAGGTATGGAAAAAGTTTCGAAGCTGCCAGTAGCAGAATTCGACAGAATTCTAAAAGCTGCTAAATCTGCCAACAAATTTCCCCAGGCTATGAAAACTGCCAAGTAGCATTGCTACTACGCTACCCCACTTTTTCCTTGGCGGATAAGAACACCAGGTGCATTTTCTGGTCCCATTTGCTTGGCCCTTCTAGTATCATTTGTATGGCAGAAATGAGATCTGCACAGGACCGACTTAGACGACTGTTGGCTGGATGTGGCTTTGGATGGCAAGTGACGCGAGTTTTCTGGAAAAAAAACTTTCAGAACGTCCTCAAGAGTCTAGATCCGGATGAGCAGCGCAATCCTGGCCTTGATACCAGCTGTAATTGGAAATTTTAGTATTTCAGCAGAAAAAAGGTTTCATTCGGCCTTATTCCTGAAAAAAAAGCAAGGGTATGCTCAGTTAATCTAGTAGTCGCATAAATGTGAGAAATTGAGCGTTTTTAATTAAATTGTTATCAAATTATAATCGATTTTAGCTGATAAAAATAGTCGTAGTCGAATCGTAACTGCCTGCTAGTTTGATGGGTTGCTTTTAACTTGTTAAATTTTAGCATTTAGGATCGCCATGTTAAGAGGTTTTGTCGATGTATATATTGTTATTAAAATATATTTTTTTAGAATTTTCTTACTCTTGACAAGGGTTGCTCTTTACTTAAGTTCGTTACCACGAACTGTTTTAAAGAAGCCATGTCTTTTTTGTTTGAAATGACTTAACACAGTAATAAAAGATGAAACACCTCAAGTAGGTCCTCTTGAAAATTATTTTCTTTTTTCTCTTTTCTCTGTAGGTTGGTCTCGTGCTTAGGATCATAGAATGTGCGCTTTCTTTCTAAAGAAAAATATAGGTCATTTTGAACAAAGTAAGTTGAAAGGACCTTGTTAGGAGTATTATTTTACTAAACTCTTTTTAAAAGGGCATTGAAAACGAGCTGACTAATGGATAATTTTGCTGATTTTGGTAGAAGAAAGGCATATTACCCAATAGGCTAGTATGCATTTTTTTTTATTTGCACTTGAAATTTGTTATATATTTTATGTACATACGTTATTTTTTTTTAGCATTTTGATTTTTTTTTCTTTATTATTTTTTTTTTTTGGAAGAAACAAAATATTAAAAAAAATTAATAATCAAATATTTCGCTTAGTAATGTATAAATATCTTACTTCAGATAAGGAAATACAAAAGGCTGAGAATCTAATGAAGAATTTCGGCCCTAATTTTAGGTTTCCTCGTGTGCTTATTTTTATAATTTATTACAGTTTCAAAAGAAATCTAAGTAATTAGTCATTTCATCATAACAAGGACAGTAACTTCGAAGAAAAGAATACTAATAGTAAACACAAAAATATGAATTATTTTTTGTCAATTGCTTGGTAGCTTACAATCAAAAAGGGAATACATCTGTTTTCTCCATTTCGTTTTTAGTTTTTTTTTTATAAAATGAACCACCTGCGGTGTCAATTGGGGATAATTTTGTTTTCCTCCCCCCTTCAGATTTTGAAATGTAATTTTTTGTTGGGGGGGGGGGGTCATTGAAAAAAATTGAAAAAACGAGACATTTGCACCATCCCCCTTAAATAAAAAATACATTTTGCCTCTCTCCCACCCACATTGATTAAATTTAGCTGAAACGACGCTGCTGGGAGCCTCGCATTTTTGCCTTTGTCAGTTATACGAATAAGGTTGGTGTATAAAGCTGTAAGAGTTTTTTGTTGTTTTCAGGCATCTAACCGAATTTGTGGGCCTTGATCTAGAAATGGCATTTAAACAGCATTACCACGAAGTTCTTGATGAAATTGGGGCCCTCTTCATTGGAATTTTTAGAGGATTGCAAGAGCTGTAAGTATTTTGTTTTTAGTCGATTTTTAAGAGTATATGAGCGCTTTACTTTTTACTACGGGTCTATGCGTTTATACCCCCCCCCTCCCGTGGAAAATACTCCAGAAATTTCCCCCGCAGAAAATACCCCTCCCCTCCTGTGGAAAATGCCCCCTGATAATTTCCCCCTCCATGGTAAATAAGTACCCCATGGAAAAAATAAGTACTCCAAAACGTCGATCAGATGTCCTAAGGGATAGGAAAATTTCCGGGGGGGATTTCAGGTGCGGTAAGGGTATTTTCCAGGGGTGAAGCCAAGGCTCCATTTTACTACTGGTCAAATGAATCGAGAAACTGATTAGAAGCAAATATTTTGCTATTTGGTACGGACGGACTTATGTCCGTACCAAATAGCACTAACAGTGTGCTAAACTACAAGTGCCACTAACAGTGCAATGTTGCCCATCAGAATTGGAAATTTTCAAAAGAAGCTTAAATAGAGTTTATTTTATCTATCAAGTTAAAGGTTTATGTTCTTAAAATCCTACCGGAAGTTTTCTGAAATTAGGCATATCCTTTGGTTTTTAAACTTTATTTTTGATTGTACAAAACTTAGAGGTAAATTTATCTTTCGAACATATGCTAGTTTAAAAGATCTGTTTAAGTTTCACAATTGCACTTTTTTGGTAAAAGTGAATTTTTTTTTTTATCTTGAGCGGTGTAACGCAAAATGAAAAAGAGGAATGATGTCAATATAATAGTTAACTAATATCTGTACTTTGATTTAGTTTTATTCTTTTTTGTGTAGTGCTAGATGGGGTTGGTTGTTTTTTCTCTTTTTTTTAGACCAACATAGAGTTTCCTATCTTATCAGTTTTTAATAATTTTTGCTCCTAACATACTTCGTTTGTGAGTATTGAAGTCATCACTGCATTACAATATTACTAGGAGATCAGAAGAACTGATTATCTTTAACCTTAACTGAAGCAATTGTTCTGAACTATGTGGTAGAAAATGCATACGGAACAGATAATTCACTAAGTATCAAGGAAGACCATCCATAGTCATGTCTGCACAAAGGAGGGAGGTAGATCCCCCCTTTTTTTTAACAGAATGAGTAGATTGACGTAATAAATATAAATTTGTTAAGAGTTAGACTAAAAACAGAACCCTGTATGTTGTCAACACTGTTGAAATCATTTTGATTCAGTGCAATTCAGTTCATGCCTAGGTAATCCTGAAGAGGAAGAAAACTCCCTGTACTGAGAAGAAAGAGGCTCCTTGGTATCCAAGAACTTCTACAAAGATACGTGAAACTATGTCATCACGCTCAATAAACCTTCGATTTCTTGACTCGACCTCCAAAACGAAAAACGCTGAATATTGGTAAAAAAAAAAAGTCGTAACTTATCCATTTATTTGTTGTTTCAGGTACAAGGATGAAATTGCGGCCATCTATCGTCAATTTCCAGCCGAGCCATTTGAGTTTTGTGATCCCCCTCTTAGACTTGAATATAGAGAGGCGGTGGAAATTCTGAGGGATGCTGGCGAAGAGATGAATGATGAGGACGATTTATCGACCCCTCAAGAGAAACTCCTAGGCAGGCTTATCAAATCGAAGGTAAGTTGATTCAAAGACAGAATAGGAAGAACCGATGCCCTAATCCAAGAAATTTTATATTTTGCATTATGATAAATAAAAGTTCAAATAGGGATAAAATCCTTTTAATAGACCTTTTTTCACAAACAGTGATAGAAATTGACAAAAAAATACCAGATATCTCGGTCACATATGCAGTGACCGTCATCAGTTGTAAAACTAAACTAAAACAATTTAAAACAGAGGTTTATATTCGATCGTATATAAACTTTTGTTTTAAATTTATTTTAGTTTACTTTTGCTACTGATGACGGTCACTGCATATGTGACCGAAATATCTGGTATTTTTTTGTCAATTTCTATCACTGTTTGTGAAAAAAGGTCTATTAAAAGGATTTTATCCCTATTTGAACTTTTATTTTACGTCATGGAAAGGCAGTGGGGTCTCCGAAATTATCTTTGCATTATAGTCTGATTGATTTCACTGCTATAGCAAGAGTTTCCTCTTTTTCGGTTTTTTCCTCTTGCCCCTCGTTTAGTGTTGTAACCAATAAAATTGGTCCCGGTAAAATTGGGTATTTTACCGTAATTTTACGGACCCCCGTAAAATTGGTATTTTACGTATTTTACCGGTATCTTACGTATTTTACTGACATTGTAAAAGGGCTTGCAATTTTGACAGCACAAAAGCGTAAAGAGGTTGGCAGAAACAGACTTGGATAAGATTTTGTTTTGTGTATAGCTGCATCACACGGTTTAAAAGGAGGTCTGTCTGATTTCAGTCTCTTGTTATCAGAACAATAAAGTGTATTATAGTACAAGTAATTATAATTTTAAAATGGAGAACTACTAGCTGAAATAGAATTACATCAGTTCTGTGAGCTGTTTAAGACAGACAGGGCTACAAGTAGGATTGACATATGACAAACAAGAAGAAAATAATACGATTAAACAGCCGTGGAAAACGAGGGTAATGTCAGCCAGTGGACAGAAAAGAAGCGAAAATGACAGAAGCAGATATTTTGTCAGGGACTTCTGCCCTAATGTCTTCAGTGCTAAAAAGAAAAGAAGGAAAACTAACCTTTTAAGGTAACTCGTAACAGAGCAGAAGAAAGACTGAATAAACAAACCAAGCCAGAATAAATGAAAGACTACATGCCAATTAGATTGGGCAACAAATCTCTGCTTAGTGATTGACTTACCTTTTCTTCTTACCTAATTTTTATTAAAAGTGTGATCAGATGATCTTAGTTGAAACTGAAGAAAAAATGATATCTGAATCCTTTAATTTTGAGTTATTGTAAATTGAGTTTATAGGAATATCTCCATTAAAGCAAGGTCTGTATTTATAAATTTTTAAGTTCAATTGTCTTCCTAAAAGAATGTGGAAAGCCTTTTGCTACAGATATTGAAGTTGCCTCAATAAAAAGAACTAAATTATCTGGATTTTCAACGATGTAGAGGGCTAAAGCAGGATCAATATCCTCATTTTTATATTAAATTTCACATTTCACAGAAACCTTGTGTTCATGCCTTCGTTCTCCCGGGAGCCGGTGTCTACCCCCCCCCCTCCACCGAATAATACCCTCGCGGAGAATCTCCCTCTATTTCCCCCTGGATAATTCCGGATCTTCATTAGAAGGGAAATTGAATTCTACCCTCTTATTTAGGTCAAAGGCAATCGAATAGCATTGCCTACAGTGAAGACCCACAAGGGTTCAAAGTTATTTTATTTTTTCCCAGAGGCACTTCATGTGGAAGGAGTGGTCGAATAAACTTTGGAGGGGGCTTAGTCAATTGGAAATTGAATGTTCCAGTGCCCTTTTCTAAGACTTAGCCTAGTTTTCAACAGATTACTATCGAATGAGTTGTTACTGACTACAGTGTCTTTAAGAAATTCTTATTCTAGTTTAACGACTCATGTGTTTCAGCAATTGTTTTGAAAAAATCTTAAGATAAATACAGAATTAGTTCTAAGGGAGAGACAAGGGAAGGGTGGCGGTAGAAATTGATGCATCATCATCAGGCATGTATCCAGGACTTGTGTTGAGGGGGCCTTTGGACCAGACACAGTCACCTAGATCAGAATCTGAGTATGAAGGAGAGGAGGTAAATTTGCCAGCAGATCCTCTTGAAGATGGTCTTCAATGACTCTGAAAATGACTGAATGTCTGCTATCATGATCTGAGTATCTCTTGAAGATACTCAGCAGATCCTCTTGAAGATGGTCTTCAATGACTGTGAAAATGACTGAATGTCTGCTATCATGATACAGCGCTTAGTTCATCAAAGTTACCGAAGTGTTACAACCACTTTATTACTTGTATTCGGTGCTTTTATAACTAAATGAAAAACAACATGTATATGAAATGAGAAATGTGGCTGAATGTGGCTATTTAAATATGCAAGGCTGTTAGGGTAACATTTATTAAGTTTAAATGTGGAAAAAATTCCGAATATGATTTTCCTCCCAATAATTTTTTTTTTTTTTTTTTTTTTTTTTTTTAATGGTGTCCGAAATCAGGCACTGTCCAAGTGCTGTGGTATTACCCTCGGCACAAGATTACCAAAGGGATAAACTAGACTTTTAATTAAATTGATGATGGGGCATCACCTTTATTAAGCCCAAGAAAGAAAAAAAATCCAAGTACGTGCCTGTGTTATGTACGCACCAATATTAGCTTCCTTATTTAGCTAACTAATTTTGATAAGATTTTACTTTTCCTATTTTAGTTTAGCTTTTTTCTTTGTAAACTTTTTTTTATATAAACTTTCCATTCTTTTGGTAGTCTCAAAATTACGCAATGTGTAATTGTATTTTTTTTTTCAGGGAAACTCTTGGTTTAAAAAAAAAAAAAAATTCCGGGCTTCGCAGGAACTTTTCCATTTTTAGTGGACGGTAACCGCACCGGTCGTGCTTCCATTGCACCATTGAGGCCCGATGATTGATTTGCTCTAAATGATATTTTGTATGCAGCTCTTGTGTTCATATATGATAATCTGTATGCAAATGATAATGTGTTTGCTGTTGCCCTTACTCCTCGTAATTTTTGCCCTATTGATCAATGACGTTAATTCACGAAAATTAGGGGGCAAGGCCGTTTCTTTGGGGATAGAGGGCTTAACCCCCTCCCCCCCCAAAAAAAAGTCCGACTCGTAAAAACGTAACAAAAAACCATGTAAACAAATTTTTCATGAATTTTTTTAAGTTTTGTGCCCCCCCCCAAAAAAAAATCTTGGATACTGCCCTGGAAGGGGGGGATATTTCTTAGAAGAAAGGAAAGGGAATTTCGTTGCGTTGTCAATCTCTTTGGCGAAAATTCAAAACGAAAACAAGCATCATATCAATGGAAACACCCCGAAAAGATTTGTTTTAATTTAGGGGGGTGCAAGAAAAATCCCTCCTCCTCCAATTGAAGCCACTGCCATTGATGTATGCTACTTCGTTATAATGAAACTTATATTTGACTATATTAGATTTGCTCCAAATGTGGACACAAAACCTGGACTTTTAAACATACACATCATCAAAACGACGACACTTTATCGGGTAAATGATTGCTTACTTTAATTCTATTAGTATTTATCCTTTTCATTCTTCATTTTGAATTAAATAAAAAACAAGTTTTTATTAGCTAAAAGTAAGGAGTGACATTAAAACCTAAAACGAACCGAAATTATTCCGTATATAAAACGGGCTGTCCCCTGCTCAACGCCCCACTCTTTACGCTAAAGTTTTTTTATTGTTTTCTAAGCAGAGTTTTGAGAGATTCAAACTTCAGCGTAAAGAGTGGGGCGTTGAGGAGGGGACAGTCCCTTTCATATATGGAATACTTTCTGTTCGTTTAAGTTCTAATGTCGCTCCTTACTTTCAGTTAAAAAAAAACTTGATTTTTTTTATTTAATTTCTGAACGTTTTTGAATCAATGCAGGTTTTGATTTTGGCTTACCGTACAGAATAATTAAAAGAAATTTGCATATTAATTTTACTTTTTTTTGGTTAAATGGCTTTCTCCAAAGTTGTTTAATTTTATTTACGAACGTTTTTATTAGTAATAAATGTACGTAACTTATGAATTAACTTACGTAACGAACTTCTATATTCATATATTTCTAATACGTATATTATGGGGCTTGCCCCATAGTTAATACCTCGCTGTTTACGCTAAAGTTTGAATTTTGTTCCAATTCTTTGAAAATGACCCCTTAATCACAAAGGCCGTTAATTAGAATAAATAGCTGTTATGGAAGTATTAAAAAATTTAGCGTAAAGAGCGAGGTATTGACTGGGGGGTAAACCCAATCATATACATAATAGTTTCTGTTCGTTTTAAGTTTTGATGTTGCTCCTTACTTTTAGTTGGAAAACTTGTTTCTTTTTTTAATTTAATTTCTGATCGTTTTTTTAAATAATGCTGGGAAATCTGGCACCCCTTCATAGTAATGTCCCTTCCTCCACAGACACTTACTCCATGGAAAGATCTTTCGACGTAACCCCCGATCCCCCCACCCTCCACCACTAGAAAATACCCCCCCCCCCTGAAAACGTCTGTATAGTTCCCAATAGCCAATGCTATATGTAAACATTGGGCAAAGTTCATAACTTGCAGCCCTTCCCCCCGGGAATGTGGGGGATTAAGTCATCCTCAAAGATATAGGTATTATATTTTTGACCATGCTGAACAAAATGGCTATCTCGAAATTTTTATCGGATGACTTTGGGAAAAAAATGAGCGTGGGAGGGGGCCTAGTTGCCCTCCATTTTTTTGGTCACTTAAAAAGGTCACTTTGGTCACTATAACTTTTAATTTCCGTTCGAATGAGCCCTCCCGCGATATTCTAGGACTACTGGGTCAATATGATCACCCCTGGGGAAAAGAAAAAAAAACAACAAAAAAACAAATAAACATGCAGCCGTGATCTTTCTTCTGGCAAAAAATACCAATTTCCACATTTTTGCAGATAGGAGCTTGAAACTTCTACATAGGGGTTCTCTGATACGCTGAATCTGATGGTGTGATTTTCATTGATGGTGTAAATTTTGATGGATAAGTCTGAACCTGATATACCTTATATATTTGAAATCAGCATAAAAATCCAATTCTTTTGATGTATCTATTGGTATCAAAATTCCGTTTTTTAGAGTTTCGGTTACTATTGAGCCAGGTCGCTCCTTACTCACAGTTCGTTACCACGAACTGTTTGATAATTATATATTTACACCATATAGTTTAGCCAGAAGACTGCATTGAAGAATAGATGACCTTTACGTATAATTCCAGAGATTATGGTAGAAATTGAGAATAAACCTATCAAAGTACTTTCTGTTGGAGGCGGGGGCGGGGGGGTTACAAAAGAACTGAAAAAGTGCATAATTTTTTATATGATTTTTTTTTACGTTTTTTCGATTCGGAAAAAGATTTGGGGGGGGGGGGTTGATGTTTAAAAGAACGCACTTTAATCATCAACTAAGTGAATTCATTCTTCATTGACAGATTCGTTAATACAAAATGGTGTCCGAAATCAGGTACTGTCCAAGTGCTGAGGTATTACTCTTGGCACAAGATTAACAAAGGGATAAACTAGACTGTTAATTAAATTCATTAAGAGGCATTACATTTTTTAAGCCCAAGAAAATTAGAATCATTAAAAAAATTCATTAAAAGCTGAACCTGATGCTTCAACATGAAACGTTCAACAGGTCTTGTAGCTACAGGGCAACTCTAAAACACCAATTTTACCCTATATTTCCTAGGGAATACCTTATTTCACCTTCTTTTACCAATTTTACCTTATTTTACCAATTTCATCAATTCTACTAACCGAGTTTTTATTTTACAGTCATTTTACAACATTATCCTCGTTTACAAATATCTTCTTTCTATCTCTTTCCTTCTCCCTCTTCTCGTGTTTTAGCTCTGCTTTCACTTCTCCTCTCACAAGCTAGGTTCTAGGATGTTACATTCTCTTGTTTTATTTATTTTATTACTGTTCTAGTATATTAGAATAGAACAGAACATGAATTATTGGCTAAAATAGCACAAAAGCTATCATAAGCACGTCAGAACAATTACAATAATAAAACAGATGTTAGGGGATAAAAATAAAAATAAAATCAATTATTAAAATGGAAATCAAAATGTGCTAAAATAGCACAAAAGCTACCATAAGCATGTCAAAACAAATACAATAATAAAACAGATGTTAGGGGATAAACATAAAATAAAAAGTTAAATCAATTATTAAAATGAGAAACAAAATAGGGGACAAAAGAGTTTTTGTACCCCATGGTCAACATTTGGGGACACAGGTCCAGTTGGGTCTTTGGAGCTTCACGAGCATTGAGTCTTGTATTAGGAAGGATTGGGGGATTTCTTTAAAGGGTGGGATAAAACGTCGATGATAGTCAGAACTAAGGCACTTGTCACCAAAGTTCATGGTAAGGATGTGACGTCGTGATTCCAATGTAGTAAGTTCAAGTCTAGCCAAGCCTTCATCGTATGTAATATAGGACATCCCCAGTATAATTTTTATTGCTCTTTTTTGAATACTTTCAATTTTAGAACATTGGTCTTCGGACTGATTTTTTATTAAAGGGGTGAAATTTTTGTTGTATTTAGGTTAGAAGACGACCATTAATGTGACTTTGGGGATGGCTATCAAACCAGTTATTATTTATTCACTCGAGATTAACGTCACTTGTAAATATTGTTCCAGCCAGTCGGATTTCCGCTTATTTACTCCTACTCGAATTTATTCTTCGATAAAAGATACATTGTCATTGCCTCGTGTCAAGGCTCTTTTTCAGTGCACTGTTATTATTATGACCATAGAAATGAATAATGAGAATTCGAATAAATGCATCCATTTTTTGTTTTTCGCTAAATGCAAACGATAGTTATATCAAAAATTACAGTTAAATATAAAATATGGATGTCAATATATTAATAAAGGTATATAATTAACAACTATATGGTGTTAATTAACTCCTTATTAACATATTAACAAATTTTTCATGAATTGTTTAAAGTTTTGTGCCCCCCCCCCAAAAAAAAATCTTGGATACTGCCCTGGGAGGGGGCGGGGGTATTTCTTAGAAAAAAGGAAAGGGAATTTCGTTGCGTTGTCAATTCCTTTAGCGAAAATGCAAAACGAAAACAAGCATCATTTCAATGAAAACACCACGAAAAGATTTGTTTGAATTTAGGGGGGTGCAAGAAAAATCTCCCTCCTTCTCTAATTGAACTAATTTTAACTATTTTTAACCTAATTTTAACTTGTTAATAAATCTAATATATATATAGATAATAAATCTAATTTTAACTCCTTATTAACATAATTAACTCCTTATGGTGTTAATCATAACACCATACAACTGTCGAACAGTTGTCGACAGTTTTTTGTGTGTAGAGGGGGGGGAGGGAGGCTACTAGGTGCTTCAATTGGAACATCTACATTAGGACAGATAAAAACTAGACGGCAATTTTCGTTTGTGTAGAAATTTGGAATTTTCAAAATTCTTAGCGTGTGCAGTTTACAACAGTCATTCTTGAATTCTAACGGACTGTAAACCAAACCATCTTTATTCGAAGTAAAAATAGTGTTTTTAGGTAATCATATTATGATAACGAATATTGAACGGAGTATAGAACACTAATTTGTTGCTTTTGTTTCTAGTTTAGAAGGAGAGTGATTGCCAAAACTTTGTAATGGTAATAAAACTAATGGAGCTTAAAAAAAAAAAAAAATTTAGCTTGCATGTTGCTCAATTTTATTGAAAATAAGATATTCTTTGAAAATTCCTTTCATTTGTCATCAACTTGATTCCCACTGAAGTATTGAAATGAAAATTGTCTGTCTAGAATAGGTTCATTAAAGAAACTCTCTTTTTCAACCATTCAGACTCTCTTTTTTTCAAGCTTTTTCAAACTCTTTTTCAAGAATTTCATTTTATTGAAAATAAAGTGTTCTTGAAAATTCTTTTCATTTGTCATCAACTTGATTCCGACTGAAGCATTGAAAAGAACATTTCCGTCTAGAATAGGTTTATTAAAGAAACTCTTCTTTTCAAGCATTCAGATGAGCCTATTGGAAGAACGTTGCTTTATTTTGACAGGCGATAAAAAAAAAAAAAATAATAGAAACGTTTGAATTGCAAAATCGTGTTTTAGGTATATCGTCCTATTTTAAAAAAAAAATGACTTTAAACGCTTAACATAGGCATTTTACTGTAAAAATTGATTCCATAGCGTTTTTTAGGAGAAATTGTGTTCAAAGAACACAAGTTGTTTAAAAAAAACGTATATTTTAACCTTGGAACATATTATTTATCTTTTTTTTCCTTTTTTTTAGTACGGGACAGATTTCTATATTTTGGACAAATTTCCATTGGCAGTGAGGCCTTTTTATACAATGCCAGATCCTAACCATCAGGTAATTGTAATTTTATTATTTTAATTCTACTCCTTGTTTTTCTTACTTTTTTTTGGAAAATACGTTACAGCTTGTACAGAATTATCAAAAAAGGGAATTGGCTTATAAACTGGTATTACGAGATAGATTCTTCATTGTTAGCTCTTATGGGTATATCCAGAAAGGGTTCAGGTCTTCGGACCCTGGTACCAGTCATGTATGCAGGCCTTTCAACAAAATCCTCTGATTTTACAGCGTTTGCCTTTATTTCCCTGTGATTCTCGTGTTTTTAAGATTCTGTTGAACTCCCCCCCCTTCCTCTCCAGTGTGCTGCTAACTGGTACATTTCGTTATTACCGTTTTTTCACCTTTTAGACAATAAAAGACAGTTTGATCTATGTAGCAATCTTGAATAAGTGAAAGATGCAGTTTAAAGAAACTGGTGGTATGTCAAAAATAGAAATTCGCTGGTGATCAGGGACATGGAGGAAATATGGGAAATATAAGGCAATTTTTACCTTCGATTCCAAAGAAATCAATATTCTGTAATGTTTAGCCATAAGGGATTTGGAGATATACCTTCAGAAAGTTCTGGGCAAGCGCTTAAAACTCGCAGTAAAAAATGAACTTAGGCCAGATAAAGCATGTTCAGTTTACTAATTTTAACGTTAAGAGAATTAATGACGATGGAAGTGTCATAATGAGTGATGGTGTAAACCTGTGTCCTTCCAGACGAGGATTAGAGTCTTGGTGTAGCAAATCTTTGGGATGGGAATGAGTGGCGTAACTATTCAAGCTCAGCCGCCGTGAATCAGTGGAGCTTAAGGTTAAAAAAATTCCGACGTAGCATCTGAATTTCAGATGCTAGGTGAGTTAGAAAACGCCTGGCTCGGCTGAAAGCGATCAGAAGAATAAGTTGTCCCAGTGATGAAATTAACTGTGGTGAGGAGGCGCGCAAAGGGGCCCAACTATGTTAAATTGAGCCTTAGACGTTTGCACTACCAGTTCGAAACAGCAATCTTGTCGAAAATCGAACTAAATGTGAAACCTTTAAAGAAGCATGGGGGGCAATGGAAAGAAAGTCAACCTGATTGTTTTAATTGGCTAAGTGGAAACTTACAAAAGTATAGCGGGTCTGCATGGAAAATGTTTTTGGTACAACTATTCTGCATATTAGATAGATAGATAAATAAGTGCATTTTAAAGCCAAATATACGGCCATGAACACAGTAAAATAACATAAATGAAAGGCACAAATAATATAAACTTTGATCAGCGATCGTCATAAACCACTACATTAGGCTAGTAATAATTATCCAGAATTTCGCGATACCTCGCTATTCTTCTGTAAATTTTTAGTGACCATATGCCTAGAAAGAATTGTTTTCTGGCTTCAATATGTCCAAACACTTAACCCCATCCCCCTTATATGCAAATATATAGCCCAACTTATATGTTTCCCATATATTCTGTCACTTGTCTCGCGCTAAGCTGAAAAAAACTAACGAAGAAACCGGTTTGTTCTCGAGTTTTATACAGCGTAAACTTGAGTGAGTGGCCCATAATACAAAGTACAAAAACTCTTTCCCCCTACGAAAATTAAAAAATAAAACTTAAATAAAATTCTCAAATTTGGAACACCTTATTTTTCACCGGGGGGGGGGGGGCTAAAGGCCGGCCACCCATAAACAGTACATTAGCACAGTATATGGCGTCGAGATAAATTATTGGTGGCAATAAGCATTGTTTGAATATTTTAAATATTCTCTTTGAATAAATTTAAGTTAAACCTCTTGAAAAATGTTCCAGTAAAGCTTTTGATAGATAAATCAGTTTGATTGGAAAAAAAATACAGTAGGAAGAATTGCAAGAATAATCGATTTTCTATATCCTTACTTTAGGCCTTAGTTCCTCATGTGCCTTCAGAGGCACCTAGAGCATCAAGGAGTGCCGCTAGTCTGACTCATGTGAGCTGACACCAACACGTCATCTTACTCGGATTCCACAGATGCATGGAGATTTCGGTGGTCGGTGATGTAGTTACGTTTGAGGGTATGAACACCATAGGTATCCCTCCTTTAAGAGGCCGACTTTCCGGCATCCGAATGGCATAATCTATGTACCTCCATTTGTGGTATTTGCTGACGTATGTAATTAATGGTTGTGACGTAAGTTCTCTGATAGTCGCGTCACTGTCTCTAGTCAAGTTTTTCTTCTTCTTTTTTTTAATGGAAATGAAGGTTCGGGTTTTTCAGTGAAAGTTTTCGAACCTGATTCTATAAGCCGATACGAATTGAATAAAAACAAAAATAATTTTGTAACAAAAAAATAATTAATGAGTCAATCTTAGGTTATATTTACGACAAAACTCTCAACTACTCCCGTCCTTTTAGGTAGCTGTGGCCAACTTTCAGGAACATATCAATAAATCATTGCTCTACCACATGTTGGCGGCAAAGCTTTAGAGCTAATTTTTTGGTAGTTGGTTGTGGCGATAGTAAATCATAAATTGCATTGGTTAAAATTAACAAAAAAATAGCTTGACTGGATTAGAAATACTTAAATATTTTTAATTTAGGGATATCACATTGTATTTCATGGGTTTGTGTACAACGAGCTTTAAAGATATAAGAAGGTGACGTATTAAAATAATCAATCAGTTTTCTCTCTTTTTTTATTTTTACTTTTTCAGAAATGGTCCAATTCCTATGATATTTTGATGAGAGGAGAGGAGATAATGTCTGGAGCTCAAAGAATACATGATTCACCAATGCTTATAGAAAGAGCTAGACATCATTCTGTTGGTATGACATCTTTCTTCTTTTTTTTTTAATGGAAGTATAATGACTTAATGGAAATGTTCTCCTCAACTCATTATCATTTAATGAAACTTATAAGGAGTAGTTGAAGATAGAGGCATAGTAAATTGTGACTATGTTGACTGTATCAAGGTAGTCGTCATATGATAATTTTTCGGCCTATTGGATGTTCTACGTTTCCTAGTTAAGATTTAAATTTATTTGTATATTCAGTTGAGCCTTTGAATTATCAGCCCTTCCATTTCAAGTTTCAAAACGAACGGCTTCTAAGAAGTTTACTCATTAAAATTTTTGTTTCTACATTCTCAGGTAAGGATACAAAATGAAAGGGTCAATAGGCTGGTATCATTTAAGACTGTAGACTCATTTTCAAAGATTTTTTTTGTTCGAGAAGAACCAAATTAATATTAACGCTCCTCCAAAGTTGAAGCAAATTTCATCAATTTTCAAGTTAGACTTGAAATACTGTTCGTACTTGCTAAAAATCTTAAGTAGTAGGTATGTTACTATGAATGTCCGAAATCTTGTTAATGTCGACATTCACCAGTGAATATCCCATATTTCCTTTCCTCTTCTTGGATTTGATTAGCTTTTCCAACCAGCTTTTTCAGTCTTATGCAAGTTTCGATGGTAGAAGTTTGGTTAGGTTAAATTAGATTATAAATCTCAGAAACGGGTAAAAAACCTAACCTATCACCATCAAACCTTGCATAAAACTGAAAAAGTTGACTGGTAACGCTGACTAAATCCAAGGAGAAAAAGAAAGTATTTCGAACATTCGCCAATTTCGGACATTCACGCTAACAGTTATACTTGCAGAATAAATGAAGATACTATTACAACTAGTAACAACTCTGAAGCACCAAGCCGCCTCAGGCCAACACAGCTACGCACGCTCCTTCTCCATCCCAATCTATTCAAAACCTCCCTATTTACACCCTCTCAACAAGTTCCCATTTTCCTTAAATCATTCCTTAGGACATCCACCCCCCTCCATTCAGGGACAACCTGCTTTTCATTTGACCCTAGAATAAAAAATTTGCTCATTGCTTTGTTGCCTCATACACATATTGTTGGTCTAGCTCTCTTTGGCTGAGTATTTGCTATAGTATTCTTCGTCTCATAACTAAGTGACCTGGTTTGGTTTTGTTTTAGTAAAGTTTTTTATCTTTGTTTTATGTAATATCTGCATGATGTAAACTAAAGAGTTGGTCAGGTGATTTGACACTAAAACCTAGAAAAATAAGGAGGTGGACTTATTCAGATTGGCATCGGAACGCTTGAATAATGCCCATATTTTAAAATTTACCAGGAAATATAATTTCTCCGTCTCTTTTTCTCGCTTATTCGAGCTCGATCCTAATATTTACTAATCAGTGAATAAAAATATGTCTGTTTCTTGATTAAAAGAGTATCATTCACAGCAAAGTAAAAATATCTTCAGGGCCCATAACATATGATTCTACTAGACTGATCTGAAGAAAAGCACAGAATGAATTGTGAAACAAATTTATTCTCGTTTCAGATTTGGAAAAGGTGAAGGGTTACATTGATGCTTTTCGATATGGCTGCCCCCCTCATGCTGGCGGAGGAATTGGCTTAGAAAGAGTGGCAATGCTCTTTCTTGGACTGGACAACATCAGAAAGACGTCAATGTTTCCTCGTGATCCTAAAAGGCTCACTCCTTAAATATGTTGTTTGTTTGTTGGGATGCCATTTTATGCAAGTCACTTACACTGAATAAAAAATGTGTACCAGACCTTATATTTGTTTCTATAATTTCAGATAAGGACTGATGGTATCGCTATACTTCCCTCTGAAGTGCAAAGATATGTCTCAACAAACCCCAAAGTTTCCCACGAGTTTTAGTGAACTCGCCTACTGATTACTGCACCAGTATAGATTTTGAAACAAATTTATTTTAGTTTAAGATTTGGAAATGATCAAGGATTATGAGGTTTTCCGATATGGCTGCCATCCTCATGCTGATGAAGGAATTGGCTTAGAAAGTCTTTCTTTTGGGGAGGAATCCCATTACGATAATATTAGGAAATACACATACTGTGACAAGCGAAATTAATTAATGCAAAACACCTTATACAAGTTCTTTTGACTCTGTTCAGGAAAATAGACAGACGTCTACAACATGTTGAGGGCTGAGCAGAAATAAGTTCACCTAGTTGAGACATACTGACGTAAATTCTACCAAGGAATGAGGTCATCTAACTTCTCACCTCAGCTTCACCCGTACAACATCTTGAAAGGATTAGTTCGTTGTTTTTTTTTGTGTATAGGTACAAAAAACTTCTTTACAAAAATTGTAACTTTTAAAACTATTTCATGTATTTGTCGGATGACTCGGATAGGATCTTGGCCGATGCTTTGGCGTCCAAAAACATACCGGACACTTCTTTAACGTCATCCAGTGATATATCTATTCTTCCATTAATTTTTGAAGTCAGTGCAGCAGGTGTTAGCAACTGCACCGCATACCTAAAATAAAATAAATTACCCAGTCTTTTTAAGAAATATACATAAATTGGAAAGGTGAAGAAGGCTGTAAGTTTCAGTTTAACGAAATATATAGAGAGAAAGTTACACCCTTTCCTCCTTTTCAATTATCTATTAATTTTATTTTGTAGATCTTTTTCTTTTTTCAAATTAGCTGTAAAAAATTATACTTCAATTTCGGACTCTCTTGCAACCAAAGGATTTAATAGCATTTTTTTCAATCAACTTTCTGTGAAAGACTTAGACCCCGGCGCCGCGCCGGCGGATCGACCAGACGCCGCCAACGAGAGGCCTGGTTGACCGCCGCCGAAGTGTCACTACGCCGCCGGCAGAGGTGGCAGCATTCGGCTGACTGAATCAATTTTGCGGCAATTCTTGATGCGTTAACCGCAAAGTCAGAGCTTTTCTTTCTCGTGTGGTTTAATATTTTGATTTTCCTGATTAGAAATCAAGCAGGGCTTGCACTATCCCCGAATATTCGGGTATTTCCCCGAAAATCTATGCGTCACCCCGAATAAATTTGGTTCCCCGAATCTCCAAAAATCACTCAATCACGGTGCCACCCCTAGCGATTTATCACCAGTGACTTTCCCTGCCAAATATTACTTTGTATACCATAATTCTTTACTACTCTCTTGTTCGTTAATTTTCGTCTCTTTTGTTACTTTGCATTAAAAACCAGACAGATGCAATTGCAATATACACGGTTCTTCAAAAAAAGTGTCGGTGACAAAAAAAAGTATCGTCTTTATGAAATAAGATTAAATCATTTCGAATGGAGTTTCCCAATTGCTATTTCTTACATGAATCGTAGTCAAGAATTTTACTTTTAAGTTGAATAGATTGTATTCACTATAGTACAGCTTCAGTTGGATTCTGAGATTAATAATCGGTCGGCTAGTCATGCTGTTGAAACGCAGATGGGCTGAATTTTGTTTTATGCCGCACATATAAGATATGATTTCCTAGACGCTTGTTGCGCAACTGTTAGGCACTCGACTGATTAAGGGCAATGCGAATTCTTTTCTGAAATATAGTTACTCTCCCCCCCCCACCAAAAAAAAATCTTCTATTGAGACAAAATTTAGCTATAGACTAAGCTATGTACAAGGTTGGGGAATTAAGATTGAGACGGAAGTTACCCTAAAAATATCATTCATAAAAAAATGTAAATTATTGCCTATAGGGGGGGGGGGGAACCGGGCTATCATTTTTAAATGATAATACCTCATTTTTTTTAATTGAAGGCAGGGATGCCAAAAAGATAATTATTTTTTTCATTTAAAGTGGAGACGGAAGAAAATGATAGCAAATTCCCGGGGAAACCATTGAAATATTCTGATAGACCCAGGGCCCCATAATGGGACTTGTTCATTGTCTTGGGTATTTTGCGATTTCTCATAGGCTACAGGCCAAATTTGGCTTTTGTGTGTGCTCCCTTTTAATTAGATTCTTTGGATCTTATTCAATGCCACTGCGAATCTATGACTCAGTTTTCCAATAATTTGAGGTATATCTGAATAATTTCGCCATTTTTGTTGTTGTCATTGTACTCTTACTCATAACCTCAATTTTTATTTTCAATTAACACTAAGCTGTTTAAACGTTATTTCGCGTGTTTGTTTGAACCATATAAGTCACCTAGTTAATTATTAAGTACATTAATTTTTAAATGTAGAGTTGAGACGGTATCCTATCAAGGTGGTATCCAGAGGGGGGGGGTATTACATTTAAATGATAATATCTCGATTTTATTTTTATTGAAAGCAGGGATACCAAAAAAATATTTTTTTTAATTTAAAGCAGAGACGGTATCCTATCAAGGTGGTAATTTTTGTGAACATTTGGAAATCAAAGCTTAAACTCAATAACTGATACTAAGTCTCCTAACATTTTGCTTGGATTAAAAGTGACAAACTAGGAAGAAAATCTCAACATCTTCCTGGAGCTACTTCAGTCTGCGTATTATTTCATTTAATTACATTTAAAACGGATGACCTTTTCATTTTTGCCTGAGAAAATAGCTGGCACTTCATTTTTCTTCATACCGAATAAACCATTGAGTGTTTTTTGTTTTATTGTATTGAAGTCTCAATTTGATCTTTTAGATGCAGTTTATAATTTAGCTGATATTAGCTATTTATGAGTTTACAATTTGGAATGAATACTCAAAAGAAAAAATGAATAATATCCAAAAGAGCAGCCAAAAGCAATAAAAAAGCAGCAGTTCAGCATTAGCCTACATGATATATATTCTATAAAGAAGACAAAAAAACTTAAGAATGTATTTTTTTTAAATTGTTATGAAAAACCAGTTTTTAATACAAGGAAGGCTTTTTAGGAATCCAAAAAAAAAAACAATCAATGTCAATGTCGCCCATTTCAACTGTTTTAAAGGTGACAAAACAGATATTGGCAAAGGGTATTATGAAAAAATTAAGGTTCTAAGTTCAAACTTATATTCAAAGTTTTAACCAGATAACTGACGTATTTTGTGATATGGTATTTGAAGTTTTGTATGCAGTAATGCTCGATGAAAAAAAAAACTACTAATTTTGATAATTGTTTATGTTAATTATACATAGCTAATAGATACTTCAACTATTATGCAGGGGTTCTGCAACGCCACAGCCATTGTGTTTCTAACAGATGTCTACTTCTCTTGATGAATAACGAAGAAGACCAGTTTCCAGCCAGCGACTTGCGAAGTTTTAAACTCATAAATATGCTCGAATCTGTTGTAAATTTAAGCTGTGATTTGAGAAAGACTGATGAAAACATTAATGTTTGCGGTCAACATTGATCGCGCCGGCGGCGCGCCGCCGCTCCTGTTTTTGGCCCCGCCGCCACCGGTCTTCCCTCATCGGCGCGGCGCCGGGGTCTAGAAAGACTGAAGGTTGGAAATTATTTAAGAACATTGTTTATCAAAAGGGGGCTCTTCTATTAAGTTCAGTTAAAATGAGGAGAGGATTAAGTGAGGATTTTATTTCAGAACCGAATATTTATATATTGAAAACTTATCATTCGAAAACCCCTCAATAACAGAAATTTGACATGAAGAACAGAACAGTGTTAAAATTATTTTCTTAAATTAATATTGTATTCTTAAAAATGTATTATGTAAGCAATCGCTTTCTCGAAAAACTTCCTTTAATGTTTTAAGGACAGTTACTTAAATTACGGTTAATATTTTAATTTAATTAAAGATAATTTAAACAGCTTGGTGAAAGAAACTTGAGAGATTTACAGTATTCAATTATTTTAGTTGACTCCTGAAAGATCTATGACTTGCTTTAAAATTGACAATCTTTCCAAAAGGCGATATTTTATAATACGTCAATGTTTTCGGTCTTACACCAGGGGGTAAAGTTATTTAGAAAGACCACAACTTGAGCATATTTCTATTTTCTCTGTATCAAAAGTACACTTCCAGAGTAAAATATTTAAAAACCAATAGCTCCAACCACGCAGGTATTTTAACTTCAGATTTTCATTAATCCACACAAACTTGACAAAACTAACCATTACTTTTTTCGCCAACTTGCTCTATCAGTACACGTTTTGTTGCAAATAAAAATAGTCTTTATCGTAATTTTCCATTAAGTACATTAAGTCTAAAAACAATTTCATCTTTTCTATTTCGTCGTGAACTCACCGAAAAATTTAACTCTATATACGAATGTAAGGCAAGGCTTACTGTCTTCCAAGTTTCTTTGGTAATTCTTTTTGCCTCTAGTAGATAGTTTCCTAAACATAAATTAAAAAATTAGCACAAATATCATTCTAAATTTACTGGTGGTTGTTTTTAAAAGATGTCAACCGTCTATATTTTTGGTACAGTGAAACAATTTAAGACGAACTATGCTTACTTTAGTTCCTAAGACAAGTTTTCCATAAAAGATTCATAATTCCCTTATGTTTTGTTCCTGTTTTCAACCTAATTTGACTTTTCTGTCTTTTGAAGCTATTATAGCGAAGAAATCAAAATTTTCTTATGGAACCTCCCCTCCCTCTCTTTGATTTTAACAGGATATACATTGGTTCTTTAAAAAACAACACATTTTTCTTTTATAGCCCAAAATTCGTCGAAATCTAACGTTCCAATATAAGGGATATGTAATATTGTAGCATAGATAGAAAAAGGTCGCACACACATGAAAATATCCCTAATTTTCAGCAAGGAACGTGCCCTTTCAAAACTAACAGCGGCTAGGTTACTAGGAGTACAAAATGTCACAACACCAGTTTCGCCAAAAATAAAGATCATTCTTATGTTTATATAGATATTTTGATTCTAATGTATTCCAAGGAATTTTGTCTGCACAATCATTAAAGACAACACCTTCATTCAAGCATATTTTAAAAAATATCGGTAACCAAGCTGTTTTTCCTCTCACTCCGCACTGACTCTTCACTATGAAAGTTGCCAAACTCTTTTTGGCATACTTCTCAATTTTATCTTCTTTTCTACTACATAGTATAGGCCGAAAAACGTGTGCTACAATTAGATTTTTCTTTTCATCGATTCCCCATAGTTACTTTTAATATAAAAAAATATGAGTATCCGACTGTTTGGTATAAAGAAGAGTTCATGAAGGAGGGGGGCGTATATACTTTGAAATTTTATTTTCCTACCTAACGTTAACTTTTTTGCGCTTTGTGGTGTTCCAAAATTTCCCTGGGTGGAGGTCCACCCCTTATATTCCTCATGCACCGATGTAGCGACATATTGTAATTAGTTATGGATTAATAACTCACCTTAGGGTGGAATCCACGCCAATTTGACCAAGGTATTGAATGGCATCTTCCGTAATGGCCAGACCTTCCGTTTTGGCGCGAATAATAATAATCTCAATAATTTCTTCAATTGTATATGGCATAGTTCGAAGGATTAGGAGTCGGTCCAATAAATCACGCGGGACTCCATGTGGAGCAAGTATATCTTCCGTTCCCCTAAACGAATAATTAGAGGATTGTAAGATATTTCTTTTTTTTATTAAAAGAAATCACCAATCTAACCACAGGGAACTATGTACCTTGTTACGCTAGAGAGTTGCAGTAAAAGCATTTTAAATCAGGTGCTTGGATAATCGTGCCTTTCAGCCCATCTAGCTAAAAAGTATAAGGCTTAATATAGATTTTTAAGCTTTGACAGTAGGTTTAGAGACGCAGATCTTGTGTTTTCAAATTTTCAGCTGCCCCCATGGAATATTATGTCGAAGAAGAAGGATAACATATCGTAGTAAAAATACTTTAGAAGAAAGACGTGCTAAAGTTATTTTTTTAAGCTCTGACATTTACTTTATTCCGATACTGTGCCTTAATCAGGATAAATTAAAGTCGCAAAATTTTTACAGAACAGTACCGAAAAGTTGCCTCTCCTTTTTTCTCTTGATTATTAAGCTCTTCCTTTTTCCTTTGATAAAAAATGTATCAAAAATCGACTTTGAACGTCTGAGCTACGAAAAGGATAGGAAAGGTGTGTTATCAAGTAGAAAAAGGCTCTGAGCTAACTGCTTCTATACTTTGCATAGACGAGATTTAGCCATACTTCTAGGTATAGCTTCTTAAAGAATATAGCAAAAGAATGATAATTTACGCATTTATTTAATTTGTTTGAAAATTAATTTACAGAAAATATAAAAAGGATGTAACAACAAATGAAAAAAATGGAACGACGAGCGAGAAGAACATGTAAGTATAGCGTAATATGCGAGAGAAAAAAATAACCGAAACCTCAATTATAATTCAAACATAGATACTAAAACACAGGTGACCGGCTTTTTTTATGTTTTTCACTAAGTTTTGGAGCTGCCATTTCTTGTTCTACCATGCTATGTTTATTAATCAATAGTGAAATGCGTGTCCACAATGGTATACGCAGAAAATAGTTGGTAAAATCGAAAAAGTGGAACAAAATTTTGACTTTGCCAGCATAGCATATAGGATTTTGTTACAAATGCCCGGCTGGAAACGACAGATTTAATGAGTTTTTCAATCCCAACTTCTCTCCTCTCGATGGTACTAATTCCTTTGCTTTCCTAAATTAATAACTATATTTACGTATCCCCTACTCTTGCAAAGAAAGATTGGCCCCTTTTAGCGAGATACCGTAATCTCTTTATTTCGTCCCGCTTTAACGGTTTCTACAACTTTAATTGTTTGAATGACAGATTCAAAACCTGCCTGTTTCCATATCATCCTTTTGTAAGTAGATATTGTACAAAATCAAAGAGTATAAAAAAAAGAAACAGAGATAAAATGTTTGTACAAACACAATCATCTTTTTTTTTCGTTTCCGCCGGTATTTCAAACCAGTTATTTAGACGTTAGTATCCAGTCTAGTTATTATCTGTCATCAAAGTTTTAAACAATTACTGAATTTTTTCGGCTCAATGAAATTTTTCTTTTCACCAAACTCATTTTTTATAAAGCCTGAGAAGCAAGTAGTATCGTAGATATTATCAAAGCCTTCACTATTTTAGGCAGTTTTAAATTCACATCTGAAATAGTAAAGGTAAAGAATACGGCACTGAAAAGGACAGGGTTAAAAAATAACTCTTGAAATAGGTCAACTATACGAAAATTATACGGAAAGTCTGAAGAATCTGGGAGCAGGGAGCAAAATCTCCCATTTCTCTCTCCTGCGCAGATACCCATTCAATTCTGCCAACAAATTTGTTGGTTACTGATAACTCCTTTTGGTATTTTGTGGGTGATGAAAAGCAAAGATTCGCGTCGAATTCAATTAGCTAACGTCGCTTCACAGCCCCTCCGTCCCAACCTTTCAACGCTATCAAAAATATTCCCAAAATGAAACACGCCTATGTATAATTGCTAGGCCTACACCCTAAGATATATTTTAGGATATATAAAATACAAGTCTCCATTAATCTTTGTCACTTTCTAGAATTAGACCTTAATCCCCGTAGCGGTGAAAAAACTACTAAGGAGCCTTACCGAACAGTACAAACTCCTCTATTAGTTGCAAAAATGACAATTGGAGCGATTGTGCTTTCTAAAGCTCTTTGAAGATAGGTAAAACATTCTATATCCAGCATGTGAACTTCATCAATGAAGAGAACACCAGGTACCAGTTCAGCAATACCCTGCTCAATGTACTTATTCACAACTTTGTTGATTTCTCGCCTCAGTTTATCTGAAAAGTTGAACAAGAACAAATTTAAAGCTCAAATAGATTAGGAGTGACATCTCAGAAATCTGTCCTTGATTACAAAGTTTACAGAGATTATACAGATACAGGAATTTGTGGGCTTCAGCGTAAGAAAATTTTGATAGGTTGCTATAACTGACCCTCTCAGGGTAGAAGGGGGAAGTAATAGGTCCACATTCCCTCCCCTCTATAGAAATACGAGAAAAGTTAAAAATCAAAGTTGTCGGTTATTTTACAACTAAAATTATTGTTTCCACAAAAGTGTCCTTCCAAAAATCTGCTTTATTTCATGGAAGATATCCGAAACTGGCGTGAAAACATTGGGAAGAGAACCTTGAGTTTATTCTCTCCTTTTTATACCCAATATTTCAGAAATTCAGGGAAGTAAAGTATGGTTCACCTAGGGATCAGAAAATATTCATAAATCAGGAAAAAGCCCAATGTGCAATTGGTATCACAAAGTCAGGTTGACAGTCCAGAGCATCTCAACCAAGACTTTGGCTACTACAGCAAACTCTTGACATATCTCCATAAAGTGTCTGAATGTTCCTCCACACTTTTATTGGAGACTAAAGACTACAGCACCAAAGCCCACTCTAAGGGCGATGTGTGTAAAATCTCGGCTTTTCAGGCCCTGCAGCTCCTGTGCTAGCCAGGTTACCAAAAGCCGTATTTTCCAAGACTGTGACATTGTTTTTCAAAGATTATGATATCAGTTTCAATTGATTGTCTTGGATATATAGTGCATTATAAGGGAAACTCTTTTAGAAAAGAGTAGTATACTTCGGGTCCAAATGATATTTACACTCCATTCCATAAACTGAGCAGAACAACCCACGGTTAACGTTCTTTTTCAACTATATCAAGAATCTATACAGGCGTCTTTTACTTTAAATAAATTGCCTTTTGTTCTTGCTTTCAGAAATAAGTAGACAATGAAGCTTTTCCTATCGAAATTTCTCATGCCAAGTTCCGAAAAGCTACTATAAATCTCCGTTTTAAATAAACAACACAAATTTATCAGTATTACTAACAGTAAAACAACCAGAAAGTCATAACTCACTTTTGTTCTCCATTGTGAAGTCATACTTCGCAATTTAACTTCTTTCATATCCATTACAACACCTTTTACAACCGAATCCAATTACATAATTTTCCCGTGATCATATTTTATTGATGAAAACGGAAAAATTGATAACACAACAGATAGTACATTTTTGACGTCAGGAAACGAGGGTTAGGCATTATCCACTGAAAAAGCCAGTGTGATAATGGGCTTTAAATCTAAATAACAAAGCTAGAACAAAATTGACGGGAAAATACCGCGGAAAACGCTTGTTTGCAATTCAGAATATTACGCAAGAACGAACAACAACAAAAAATATTCATTTACTCATGAATCTGATATTTGAATTTATGGCGAAAAAAATTTTTCCCACCAATGTCCACACTATAAACCCTATTATCAATATTGAATATTGCAATTTAAGTTGTAAAAACCACCGACACTTGTCCAGATAATTAGTTTTGCACACCCATTTTGCAAAGTCTTTTCCTTGGTTATCTTAAAAGGGAAAGATATATCAGAAATATTTGATATTCACAATATAAAAAAAAATTATATTTTTTAAAAATAAATAAATATTAGATTTCTAATAAAATATTACAAAAATATATATTAGAAATACAAAGAAAAACTAGAAAAAATAATGCAATGTTGCTCTCGCCCCTGTGACCCCTGTGACCAAGAAAGTTTCTCCGTATTCCCACATGTTAGACTTAAGACAACAATGGTTTCTTTCCGAAATACGAAGGCAAGTATGTATCAAGTATGTATCAAAACCATCAAAAGCCGATACCAAAAGAAGGTAATCTGAAATGAAAAGAAAATTACATTAGAATAGCAGAAAATTAAATTTTCATATTCTTAATATAATCAGAAACAATCTTCTTCCGTTTTTATAGTTGGATATCTCAGCCTCTAGAGCCCTTCCGTTGCTTTGTTTGGTCTTATGACGAATTGCCATGTTTTCTGCAGGAAACTTTCTATCGACGAAATTCGGAGTCAAATCATTTTCTGGTTTGTTCTAAGTCAAATCATTTTAGTACTAAGTCAATAGCAAGTTGGCGATATCACATCTCAAAGGTCGTTAGATTCAGTTGGCCTAGTCCTTCTTCATAAGTGGAATAGAGAGGTTTGAGGAGAACTTTAATAGCTCTTTCTTTGACGGTTTTAAGCTTATAGCATTGGTGTTAGGTTAAAACAGGGTGCCACGCAGGACAAGCATGTTCAAGACCAGGTCAAACATATAAATATAAGTTATCAAATGATATGCCTGATTTAGGAGCTGAGATCAACTTTTAAGCAACAGGCAACGTGCTTAAAGGGTCTCTACCTTAGATCAGTATCAAACCATGCAACAATGATTTTAGAATTACTTTTGGATCTTAAATTTTTCAGCAATACGAGAAGGAAGTCTAGATCATTTTAAGGGGTTGTCATTCACTAGAGGTTAAAAACAATCACGTCAGTGAACTTCAATCCCACTTGGGTTGAATAAAAATCCCTAGTCAAATTAACACAGATATGTATCTAATAGACGCTTAATCATACTGATACGGTTACCTTAGATACTATAAGGCTAAGCTTCTATTAGAAAGTGACAGCTAAACCATTTCACACTCACAAGAATTACCGAAGTTTTTGACCGAGACAGAGAGAGACAGAGAGAGAGAGAGAGGGAGAGACAGGGGTGGGGGAATAGGTCAGAGAGAAAGGCTATTATACCAGTAATTTCTGTTTTCTTAGGCTTCATAAGCTGGCCCATCATTGAAAGAATGTCCTGGCCTCCTTGGGGTCTTGCGTTGGCAGAATCCAGATCATGCAAAGTAACATCTTGAACAACTTCTTTCTTTTTGTGCGCATCTCCTTTTGGTAAGGGAACATACTCTTCTGCCTATAATAAATTCAAGAAGAATAAGTTAATATCTAGGCGAATAAATGGCTATTCGATTTACAATTTTCAAATGCGAGAGCCCATTGTTGTGCATAAAATAACATCAGGGGGCTTATAGGTACTGAGCACCTGAGAGAAAATGTTTCCATTACTAATTTTTGCCTTCTCAATGATTGATAATCAAAGAAACTTGTATAGGGCAAGCAATATTATAAGTAGTTGAGCAGAGAAGTTGCTGAGCTAGGTCGATGAAGCTTTCAGAGATTTTCAGGATTTGGTACTTTAGCTAATTCCTGAAAAATTTATTCGCCTGGCTCCCCTACCGTCTTCAAAATGCAAATGAAATTTTCTCCAGAAAGCAACTGTTAACCCTACTTCGAAAAAACAACAGTGATTTTTTTCCAATTTTTACAGTAGAATTATTTTTCCAGCATAAACTGGCGAATCTAATTTTTAACAAGAAAAATAGAAATAGAAAAGGAAACTTGATTGTAAAATCTCATGAGACAAAACATTAAAAATGATTCGTTTTAACTTAGACGCGTTGAATTAAACCTACACCAACCGTAAGCTTAATGTTCAGAGGCCAATGTAGCCAAGTTCATAATAAACAGTAACAAAATTCAAAGCAAAGATTAATGGTTGGTCTTGATTTCATTGGGTCAATTATCTGGTAGAAAAAAAAAATCCTTTGGTGTTTCAATATATCCTTGAGTAAGAAATATTTTTAGGCATATTTAAAATGGATTAAGGCCAATTGGTTTCTCAAAAATTCTGTATCTATGATACAAAATAGGGAAGAATGTTCCTATACCGATGAACATCAGCATTTTTTCCTGATTTACTTGTACTATAATTTTTCACGGAATATCCTCGTGACTGGATATAGTCATGAGCCTCAAAAATACTTAGCACTGAAACCTTATACAAATGACCCCTGAATGGCTGATTTTTCGCCCTATGCTATACGGCAACACTTTTGAGTCCAATACAAATAAAGCCATCTGGTTAACAGATTGTACTACACTTAGATTTATCCAGATTCCTCGTAGAAAACTTCTGCTTAACCATTAGTTGCAAGAAAGTTCTTAAAATCTCTCCAATCTACGAATTAAGCCCCCCCCCCCAAAAAAATGTCTTTGACAAGTTATCTTATAATTTTTTTATATTTTCCGTATAATTCATCTACTTTTGCTTTTTTTTTTAACTTGGTACTTCCTTCCTTTTTCTTGTTAAGCCTAAATATTGAGATATTAATAACTCGCTAATAATTAATTAATAATTTGTCTAATATCCAATATTAAGAAAGTAAACAAAATTATAATTGCTTCATATTGTAAAGGAGAAAATAAAAATATTCCCCGTGTAGAATGAGGGAAGAGTTATTTCGATTCAGGGGTCGGGGGGATGGAGTTGGGTTGTTTGGGAAGTATGAGAAGGGTCGAGTTACCATTTGGGGAAAGAAATAAGTACATGGATGAGACAAGGCTGCAAAAGGGCCTTATCCTAGCCCAATGTATTAGCCCAGGACCGAGAGAAAAGGAGATTAAGAGTTGCTGCCTTATGCGTCTCAAGGCATGAAAGGACTTAAGTCTAAGTATGTAAATGTAAGTAATGTGGGGTGGTATTGGGGAAAACCTCTTCATTTAAAAGGGTCAATCTTTACCTGTATTGATACAAACAGAATCAACAAAATTTCCCTCTAGCCAACGGAGAGCAGATCTCAATGCGTCAACGTAAGACTTAAGTAACTGGACAGAAACACAAAGTAGCACAAATATATTTCGACAAAAATAAGACATATCACTGAAACAAGCTGAAAAAAAGAGAAAGAACAGAGAAAAAGTACAGATATCGTCCATGTTTGAGTATAAAAAAAATCCAAAATAGAAAACTAAATCTATCATTCGTATGTCCCCAGACCCCAACAAGGAATGATCTTCAAAACACATTTTCTCACTGGCAAACGATCCTTTAGAACTATTTCGGCAATATCAAATATATTTGCAACGGAAGGGATGTGGTATGAAAACATTTGGGAATTTAAAGAAATCGGTAGAATTGAAGAAAGATTTTTTTGGAAAGTTTTATCGATAAAAATGCATTGAAGAATAATGAGGAAGGATGACTTTGAGGAAATTCTACAGCTGGGGGAATTCCTGAGCTCAGGACTGAACCATAGAGCTCTATTTCTACACGTTGATGATGGATTGTACTTGCCTATTTATATATTTGATTTTAAGTACTTTCAAATGTTGGTTTCTTCTTTCTTCGTTTTGACACAGCCTTTGTTGGCTTTTGCACAAACAAATTATCATTATTTAGAATTATTATGATTAATATCCTTGAATATATTTTACTTCCTCATTCAAATATTAGCATAAGTTTTGGATCTACAAATTTGGTTTTCCATCTGGTATTGGTTGTCAGCATACACACTGGATACTTTCTTCTGCAATAAAAAATAGTCTAGCTGAGGGATCTCCACTCAGTGCCCGCCTTGGTCCTATCAATAACCTTCGACAGTGTGGTCCATAGTCAGATATTTTATTTATCTTATTAACAATGGTGTAAGTCCTCATTCATTTTTCTTCTTCGTTTTTTAGGCGAGAATTCCATTCTCTGTATTTATAAATTCATCCATGTTCCCTACTTCGTCCGCTGTTCGTTGTGGGTTGAGACAGGAAGGGATTTTGACTCTTCACTCGACAGAGGACAAGCGAGTTCATCACGTTCCTTTACCACAAACACCAAAAAGATATATCAAATTGCATAATAAGAGTCATTTATAGCCCACAGAAAAGATTTAGACATTTCCTTTCCTTTTTTGGGCGGGAGGGGGGGGAGAATTGCTTCCCTCGCTGTACCTGACTGTCACCCTTTTTTTCCAAATCAAGACCACACGATTCTCCCTTAATAAGTTCCTGCAGCTGTTTAAAGCAATTTGAGAGAATATCTACAGCTAACTCTTCTTTTTAGATAACTAAGTTACGTTGAACGGGGAAATTGGCGGGCGTTATAACTCATAATGAAAACAACTTCATTTTTTTCTCAAAAACTAAATGCAAGATTTTTAGCTTTTAAGCAAAATACCTTTACTGGCATTATAAGCTCTTTTGAGTCAAATGGTAATGCCTTAAAGATCCTTCGACGTCTGGCTTTCAAATTTTGAATCTTTGTTTAATCAGACATAGTACAGACTCTTCTGCATTCCGAATACACAAATTTTAGGTTTCCATGCCTTTATCGTTCACGATACTCATATCAAAGTTGACAAAAACAAGAACACCGAACATGGTTGAGTGATATCGGAACAAAAAAAGCTATCTGCTGTACAGCATCATCCTTCCCTACTAAATTATTAGAGCAACAAACTAAGGGTACATTCCGCGTCACGATCTCAATGAATGATGATTAGTTTTGTTTATATGCTGAAATGTTTTCCGCGTCACCAAACTTAAAAAAAATAGGCCCTACCTATTAGTAATTTCTGTTCCGCATTTGTAAAATAATTAGTTATTTTTAATCCTAGTCGGGAGTGGATTAAAAACGGGCGGGACAAAATAAGTCTTAACCAAATAGAGAGCTGATATAATTCTGTGCATAAAACATTACAATTAACACAGAATCTTGAGATTAATGTGTAAGAATATAATTTCTTATAGATTGTGTTTTATATTCCTTACTCAAGAAGTCTAATTGAAATGTTATACTTTTATAGGGATATCTACAGTGCAAATCACACTACTTGACTCAAAATGAGTTTGTTATTGTACCTCACCCAACATCTTCTGACATTAGCCAACTTGTGACTAAAATTCGACTGAACCAAAAGGATTTTCATTGATTAGGGTAACCACCAAATTTTTGGGAATGCCATTTAAAACATTTTAAATGAGGGACTTTTTGCTACGCCTAGGCTTATCTTGGAAAGAGGAAGTTAGGTGAAGGTAGGCTCTTTGGTAAACCTAATATGGTAAATCTCGAGTTTTTTTTTACATTACTTGACTTGGTACAAGGTTAACATAGTACTCAATATGTGAGGTCCCCTTTCGTCTTCAAGGACCTTGTGAACTGTTACCAATGTTTTATTCTTTCAAAATACAGTCCAAAATGGGCTGTTTGCCGTTCGGACCGTAATTAAAGATGACTAAATAAGGAAAAACGTCACGAAGCCCAGCCTCTTATCATCATTAATTATGACCACTCAAAGTGGAATACGCCATAAGTAGTAGCGAGGATGGAAAAAGTAAAGTACTAAAAAACATTCAATAACGGTATTTTACCAACCTTTACTTTTTATTGAATCAAAAATAGCCGTAAAAATTTTCATGATAATTTTTTGCGATCACAAAACGTGTTTAATGTTACAATTGACAAGTTCTGACAAATTTCTGTTGTTACAAGTTGTGAAAACCGAAACTAAGTATAAGGCTGGGAGTTACTGAAATGCCGAACTATATTGGCAGATAATCTTTAATCCTACCTCCAAGTCAAATTCCGTGGAAAAGGCATCCGACCTTCCTTGTCGTTTAACTGCTCCACTATTAGCTTCAATATAGATAACATCTCCGGTGTCAACTCTTTCCTTTTGTAGAGCTTCGTATATAGAAGGGTCTAATTTCAATTGTTTTGTTCCCTTAGCAGTCTTTAATCCCACTATTACGTGAGCGATCGTCTTTCCATAGCCTGAAAGGACAAAAAAGTAAAAAGAGTTTATCACTAAATAAAACATGAGAAACAACAAGATAAAACATAAAAGAAACAAAAAGATACAGAAAATGAGCAAAATAATACATTATTTTGCTACGACCAAAACAGTGTTGTAACTGTAACAGGAAAAACAATGCAACTGAAACAAAATCAATCGCGCTTTGACGAGTTTCTCCCTATGACACCTTTCCCCAGCTTGATATTTTTTTCTACTCTACATGTTTTTCCTGAATGTCCATGAACAATGATTTCGTGTTTACTTTTAGAAACTTCTTTTTAAAAACCCTAAGCACTCTATTATGAGTCTGAGTATCTCTCAATAAATTTTTTTCATGACCAAATTCCATTTTTTTTTCTTTAAGGAAATATAGCAGACAAAAAAATAATTTAATTAACCGCACCTATAATAGCTTATTGAATTATGTTTATTGTTACTACTTTCTTGAGGAGTATAGTAAATAGCCTCTAAATATGGTACCAATCAAAATCTTTTTGTCTACAGGGCAGGGTGACATATTTGTCCAGTGGACAATTTTTTGCATTTCACTGGGATTGTTTTGCATATTTACGCCCGGCTTGGTGCAACGCAATTCAGCAATCCCACGTTGAATATCCTCAAACTATTTTAGGAATATTTACAAACAACAGACAATATTTCGACGCAACAGTTATTAAAGTGCGTGTACATGAAACTAAATCCAAATCCTTTCTGTTTACGGGGATTTGATACCATAAACAGCCTATCTTGTCCCTTAAAAAAATTTTTGTTTGTGTGGCCGGACTATTTAGAATTGACTAGGCAGTCTAGCCATAACTAGTAGATATTGGATAAGAGATCCGAATAAAGGACAGAAAAATTAAAGTCGACACCTACTTTCCCGGAAATCTTAGAAAAATCATTTAACTTCTCTCCTTTTTTAGCCGGAGGTAGAGATGATCACATTTAACCAATCTTACATCACTAGAAATTGTTGATTTTGTTTTTTCGACTGAATGTTGCAGAATTTTCTTTAATTTCAGGAAAGGGCAGTCCCTAGAATTATTCCAACACACCTGTTTGGAAAACACCAAAAATCAGCTCAAAGGAAGTATCATTTGAGTAATTTGACAGCTTTGGGAGTTTCATATTGTGCTACCTGCCTTGATAGAAGACCTTGCAAACACAAGATGCATATTATTTACGCTATATGTACATTGAATAGACAGCGCTTCGCTTGAAAATTAGTAAAAAAAACTATAAGTTTGTTTATTTTGAACTAGCCCCTCGTTAGCTTTTCAAACTGCTGCCAAATTTAACATCTACAATCAATTTTTACCAAACTACATTGGGAGTTTCCCGTGGTGCTGGAAAATTCACTAATGATCCCTTTGTCTTTGAGACGGTTAGCCGTCGTTGAGACTCACAAATTTATTTTGAAGGTATCGAATGGCCTTAATACACTGCTTTGAGAATTGAAGATCTTCATGTTAAGCAAAAACTAGTGTCCTAGTTGTGCCTTTAGAATTTGTTGAACACAGTAGGAATTATGATTGAGAACTGGATGGTGTAAGTAGTCCCTAAATGCTCCTCACCTGGGCATGATTGTCCGGAATTGTCAGATATTGACAAAAATTGGCGGGTAGTGAGAGCTGTTGTTTTAATTGTTCCTTTGGGGAATCAGAATCTGACCTGACCCCTGATGGAGTTGGTGACCCCTCGGAAACCTTGGGTCCCCTAGATGTAATCAGACTCACACGATGTCAGACCAAAGCGTCATGCCAGGCAACAATACTCTAAAGAGACCCTTATTAATTTTGTAGAATTGGAGATGTGGGCAAGCAATCCTGTACCTTAAAAGAGATGTCAATAACTGAAGTCCCAAATTTACCCTTTTTAGCATTGGAGGAACTTGTTTTTCCTACCAAAGGAAAGAAATAACATAAATCCGAGGACATTTGTTGAAGCCAATCTTTGAGACACCAAAGCAGGTGAGCCAGGATCGTATCCAGTATTTTTCTTAGACGGGGGTGGGGGGTACAAAAGAGTTTTTTTAGGTGGGGGGAGGGGGTTTACAAAAAAACTTTAAAAAATACATCAAAAAGTTTTTTATATTCATTTTTGTTGCGTTTTTACGAGTCAGATAAACATTTCGGGGGGGGGGGGGGTCAAATCCCCCCGGGATACAACCGTTAGGTGAGCTGAAATCTACACTATGTTTCAGAAAGGAGAATCTTAGTATAACAAACCTGTCCATAGTAACATATATTTTTGCTTTATTAACTTCCTCACAAATGTTATTAAGTAAATCTCCTGCTTTGCTAATGATACCTCTAGAGTATTATTTGGCCAAGACAGATCATCCAAATATCTTGAATGATTTGAATATCCTAGTGAGGAGCGAGAAATAAAATTAGCCCCAAAAGAATAAATTGTGGCACACCACAGTTAATCAGTAGGTTATCAGAAAATTTGCCCAGGTACATGGTTTTTTGCTTCCTAACGGTGAGGAAGTTAGCAAAAATTTTTATTAGAAAGGTCTACTACAGAAATTCATCACATAGTTTTGTCAGAAGCATACTGTGTCTAAAAAGGTCAGACGCTTTTCGCAAGTCAATTGCAATAATGGGTAAAGATATTACCGGTAAGTCTAGTCCTTTTAGAATCTTGACAAGTACAATCGCCAGATAATGCGATGCAGGGGTGCGGGGGAGGCTCCAAACTGGGCGTTCTCCATACGAGGGGGTATTCTAACTGTTCATACTCTTCACAAAAAGCTGGGGTCACTGTTCTAGAACAGAGTACATTGTCAAGCTTTAATTGACTAGCTTGTGCATATTGTAAAAATGATATTCGGTTTCCTTAGTTTTTTAGAAGTCGTTTAGCAAAAAAATGAGAAGAACCCTCTGATATATAATAGGAAACGTGGAAAAATTGGCAAAAATACACCCTTACCACGTTTTATAATACAATATTAGTACTAATATAATAAAATACATTAATTAATAAAGTGAATTTTTAATTTATTAAAATTTGGATTTTATTTATAGATCTAAGTTTTGTTGGATCTAACCTGAAATTTTTTGAAATTAAGTACATTATTTTGTTTTTATACTATTTATTGTTGATTGCAAAATACGTAGGGCTAGGTTAGTAGCCAGAAGATAGGCTAGTTAAAAAGAAATATAGACAATAAACTAAAATCATTTGGAGATCTTTTTCGGCATTTGGGTTATAAATCCGGCTTTTTATTGATTTGTAAAAGTGTAAAAGGAACTAATGCATTACACAAAACAAAAACACATTTCTCGACGAATTCTTAATTCGCTTAGATTCCCAAGATGTGCGCAATAGGGAGTACATGTAAAGGAGAAAAATGCCTTTGAAAAAAAAAAAAAACATTTTTCGAAGCAATCGTAATCCTCTTAGCCTCCCAATAAGTGCGCAATAGGGATTACATGTAAGAGACTAATGCCTTAAACAAAACCAAAATCTTCCCAAAATCGTAACCAACCACAAATCGTTCTAGACAAAACACGTTTTTCGACACATTCGTAATTCACTTAACTTTCAGATAAGTGGGCAATAGGGGTTAAATGTAAAAGAAACTAATGCCTAAAACAAAACAAAAACATATTTTTCGACGAATTCGTTAATTGATTAGATTCCCAATACGTGTGCAATATGGATAATATGTAAAAGAGACAAATGCCTTAAACAAAACCAAAATCTTTAAAAAATCGTAACCAACCACAAATCGTTCTAGACAAAACACGTTTTTCGACACATTCGAAATTCTCTTATCTTCCCAATAAGTGCGCAATAGGGATTACATGTAAAAGAAACTAATGCCACAAACAAAACAAAAACACATTTTTCGACTAATTCGTAATTTGCTTAGATTCCCAATAATTGTGCAATAGGGATTATATGTAAAAGAGACTAATGCCTTTAACAAAACAAAAATAGATCAAAAATCGTAACCAACCACAAATCGTTCTAGACAAAACACGTTTTTCGACAAATTCGTACTTCACTTAACTTTCAAATAGGTGTGCAATAGGGTTTACATTTAAAAGAGACTAATGCCTTAAACAAAACAAAAACACTTTTCTCGACGCATTCATAATTCGCTTAGATTCCCAATAAGTGCGCAACCGGGATAACATGTAAAAGAGACTAATGCCTTAAACAAAACAAAAATCGTTCAAAAATCGTAACCAACCACAAATCATTCTAGACAAAACACGTTTTCCGACAAATTCGTAATTCACTTAACTTTCAGATAGGTGTGCAATAGGGGTTAAACTTAAAAGAGACTAATGCCTTAAAAAAAACAAAAACACATTTTTCGACACATTCGTAATTCGCTTAGATTCCCAATAAGTACGCAATAGGGATTACATGTAAAGGGACTAATGCCTTAAACAAAACAAAAACACATTTTTCGACTCATTAGTAATTCTCTTAGATTCCCAAGAAGTGCGCAATAGGGATTACATGCAAAAGAGACTAATGCCTTACACAAAACAAAAACACATTTTTCGGCGCATTCGTTAATTGCTTAGATTCCCAATAATTGGGCAATATGAATTACATGTAAAAGAGACTAATGCCTTAAACAAAACCAAAATCTTTCAAAAATCGTAACCAACCACAAATCAATCTAGACAAAACACGTTTTTCGACACATTCGAAATTCACTTAACTTCCCAATAAGTGTGCAATAGGGATTACATGTAAAAGAAACTAATGCCTTAAACAAAACAAAAACACATTTTTCGACAGATTCGTAATTCGCTTATATTCCCAATAAGTGTGCAATAGTAACAACATGTAAAAGAAACTACTGTCATAAATAAAACAAACCCATTTAGAACATCCTTACAAATCGCAAATCAATCATTAAAAAACACTTCTTCCGAAAAATTCTAACTTCACTTATCCTTCAGATAATTGCGTAATAGGGATAATATTTAAAAAAGACTAATGCAACTAACAAAACAAAAACACATTTTCGACACATTCATAATTCGCTTAGATTCCCAATAAGTGTGCAATAGGGATTACATGTAAAAGAGACTAATGACTTAAACAAAACCAAAATCGTTCAAAAATCGTAACCAATCACTAATCGTTCTAGACAAAACACGTTTTTCGACACATTCGTAATTCGCTTAACTTCCCAATAAGTGTGCAATAGGGATTATATGTAAAAGAGACTAATACCTTAAACAAAACCAAAATCGTTCAAAAATCGTAACCAACCGCAAATCGTTCTAGACAAAACACGGTTTTCGACACATTCGTAATTCGCTTAACTTCCAAATACGTGTGCAAGAGGGACAAGACGTAAAAGAGACTAATACCTTAAACAAAACCAAAACCTACCAAAAATCGTAACCAACCACTAATCAATATAGACAAAACACGTTTTTCGACACATTCGTAATTCGCTTAACTTCCAAATAGGTGTGCAATAGGGATTACATGTAAAAGAAACTAATGCCTTAAACAAAACCAAAATCGTTCAAAAATCGTAACCAACCACAAATCGTTCTAGACAAAACAAGTTTTTCGACACATTCGTAATTCTCTTAAATTCCCAATAAGTGTGCAATAGGGATTATATGTAAAAGAGACTAATGCCTTAAACACAACAAAAACACATTTCTCGACACATTCGTAATTTGCTTAGATTCCCAATACGTGTGCAATAGGGATAACATGTAAAAGAGAAAAATACCTTAAACAAAACAAAAATCGTTCAAAAATCTTAACCCAACGCTAATCATTCTAGACAAAACAAAATTTCCGACAAATTCGTAATTCACTTAACTTCCAGATAAGTGTGCAATAGGGATTACATGTAAAAGAAACTAATGCCTTAAACAAAACAAAAACACATTTTTCGACACATTCGTAATTCGCTTAGATTCCCAATAAGTGTGCAATAGGGATTATATGTAAAAGAGACTAATGCCTTAAAGACAAAACACGTTTTTCGACACATTCGTAATTCGCTTAACTACCCAATAAGTGCGCAATAGGGATTACATGTAAAAGAGACTAATGCCTTAAACAAAACAAAAACACATTTTTCGACGCATTCGTAATTCGCTTAGATTCCCAATAAGTGTGCAATAGGGATTACATGTAAAAGAGACTAATGCCTTAAACAAAACCAAAATCTTTCAAAAATCGTAACCAACCAAAAAAATCGTTCTAGACAAAACACGTTTTTCGACATATTCGTAATTCCCTTAACTTCCCAATAAGTGTGCAATAGGGATTACATGTAAAAGAAACTAATGCCTTAAACAAATCAAAAACACATTTTTCGACACATTCGTAATTCGCTTAGATTCCCAATAAGTGTGCAATAGGGATTACATGTAAAAGAGACTAATGCCTTAAAAAAACCAAAATCGTTCAAAAATCGTAACCAGTCACAAATCGTTCTAGACAAAACACGTTTTTCGACACATTCGTAAGTCGCTTAACTTCCCAATAAGTGCGCAATAGGGATTATCTGTAAAAGAGACTAATGCCTTAAAAAAAACAAAAACACATTTTTCGACACATTCGTAATTCACTTGGATTCCCAATAAGTCTGCATTAGGGATTACATGTAAAAGAGACTAATTCCTTAAACAAAACAAAAACACATTTTTCGACACATTCGTAAGCTGCTTAGATTCCCAATATGTATTCAATATTAGTTACATGTAAAGGAAAAAAATGCCTTACACAAAACAAAAACACATTTCTTGAAACATTCGTTAATCTCTCATATTAACAATACGTGCGAAATATGAACAACACTTAAAAAAGACTAATATTTTTGACAAAACCAACATCTTTAAAAATTATTAAAAAACCACTAATCAATCTTGACAAAACACGATTTTCGAACCATTCATACTTCACTTAACTTCCAGAGAGGTGTTCAATAGGGATTACATGTAAAAGAAACTAATGCCTTAAACAAAACAAAAACACATTTTTCGACAGATTCGTAATTCGCTTAGATTCACAATAATTGTGCAATAGGGATTATATGTACAAGAGATTAATGCCTTAAACAAAACCAACATCGTTCAAAAATCGTAACAAATCACAAATCGATATAGAAAAAACAAATCTTCCGAAAAATTAAAACGTCACTTAAACTTCCGATAGGTGCGTAATAGGGGTTACATTTAAAAGAGAATAATGCCTTAAACAAAACAAAAACACACATTTCGACAGATTCGTAATTCGCTTAGATTCCCAACAAGTGCGCAATAGGGATTACATGTAAAAGAAACTAATGCCTTAAACAAAACAAAAACACATTTTTTGAAACATTCGTTAATTGCTTATATTCCCAACACGTGCGCAATATGGATAACATGTAAAAGAGACAAATGCCTTAAACAAAACAAAAATCGTTCAAAAATCGTAACCAATCACTAATCGTTCTAGACAAAACATGTTTTTCGACACATTCGTAATTCACTTAGCTTCCCAATAAGTGTGCAACAGGGATTACATGTAAAAGAAACTAATGCCTTAAACAAAACAAAAACACATTTTTCGAAACATTCGTAATTCGCTTAGATTCCCAATAAGTGTGCAATAGGGATTATATGTAAAAGAGATTAATGCCTTAAACAAAACCAAAATCGTTCAAAAATCCTAACCAACCACTAATCGTTCTAGACAAAACAAGTTTTTCGACACATTCGTAATTCACTTAACTTCCAAATAGGTGCGCAATAGGGATTACATGTAAAAGAGACTAATGCCTTAAACGAAACAAAAACACATTTTCGACATATTCGTAATTCGCTTAGATTCCCAATAAGTGTGCAATAGGAATTATATGTAAAAGAGACTAATGCCTTAAACAAAACCAAAATCGTTCAAAAATCGTAACCAACCACTAATCGTTCTAGACAAAACACGTTTTTCGACACATTCGTAATTCGCTTAACTTCTCAATAAGTGTGCAATAGGGATTATATGTAAAAGAGACTAATGCCTTAAACAAAACAAAAACACATTTTTCGACACATTCGTAATTCGCTTAGATTCCCAATAAGTGTGCAATAGGAAATATATGTAAAAGAGACTAATGCCTTAAACAAAACCAACATCGTTCAAAAATCGTAACCAACCACTAATCGTTCTAGACAAAACATTTTTTTCGAAACATTCGTAATTCTCTTATCCTCCCAATAAGTACGCAATAGGGATTATATGTAAAATAAACTAATGCCTCTAAAGAAAAAAAAACACATTTTTCGACACATTCGTAATTCGCTTAGATTCCCAATAAGTGTGCAATAGGGATTACATGTAAAAGAAACTAATGCCTTAAAAAAAACAAAAACACATTTTTTGACACATTCGTAATTCGCTTAGATTCCCAATACGTGTGCAATAGGGATAATATGTAAAAGAGACTAATGCCTTAAACAAAACCAAAATCGTTCAAAAATCGTAACCAATCACTAATCGTTCTAGACAAAACACTTCTTTCGAAACATTCGTAATTCGCTTAACCTCCAAATAAGTACGCACTAGGGATTACATGTAAAAAAGACTAATGCCTTTAACAAAACAAAAACACATTTTTCGACACATTCGTAATTCGCTTAGATTCCCAATAAGTGTGCAATAGGGATTACATGTAAAAGAAACTAATGCCTTAAACAAAACAAAAACATATTTTTCGACACATTCGTAATTCGCTTAACTTCCCAATAAGTGTGCAATAGGGATTACATGTAAAAGAGACTAATGCCTTAAACAAAACAAAAATAGATCAAAAATCGTAACCAACCACAAATCATTCTAGACAAAACACGTTTTCCGACAAATTCGTAATTCACTTAACTTCCCAATAAGTGGGCAATAGGGATTAAATGTAAAAGAAACTAATGCCTTAAACAAAACAAAAACACATTTTTCGACACATTCGTAATTCGCTTAGATTCCCAATAAGTGTGCAATAGGGATTATATGTAAAAGAGACTAATGCCTTAAACAAAACCAAAATCTTTCAAAATTCGTAACCAACCACTGATCGTTCTAGACAAAACACGTTTTTCGACACATTCGTAATTCGCTTAACTTCCCAATAAGTGCGAAATAGGGATTACATGTAAAAGAGACTAATGCCTTAAACAAAACAAAAACACATTTTTCGACGCATTCGTAATTCGCTTAGATTCCCAATAAGTGTGCAATAGGGATTACATGTAAAAGAGACTAATGCCTTAAACAAAACCAAAATCTTTCAAAAATCGTAACCAACCAAAAAAATCGTTCTAGAAAAAACACGTTTTTCGACATATTCGTAAGTCGCTTAACCTCACAAAAAGTGTGCAATAGGGATTACACTTAAAAGAAAATAATACCTTACAAAAAACAAAAACACATTTTTCGACGCATTCGTAATTCGCTTGGATTCCCAACAAGTCCGCATTAGGGATTGTATGTAAAAGAAACTAATGCCTTAAAGCAAAACCAAAAACACAGTTTTTCGACACATTCGTAATTCGCTTAACTACCCAATAAGTGCGCAATAGGAATTACATGTAAAAAAAACAAATGCCTTAAACAAAACAAAAACACATTTTTCGGCAAATTCGTAATTCGCTTAGATTCCCAAGAAGTGTGCAATAGGAATTACATGTAAAAGATACAAATTAGTTACACAAAACAAAAACACATTTTTCGACGCATTCGTAATTCGCTTAGATTCCCAATAAGTGTGCAATAGGGATTACATGTAAAAGAGACTAATGCTTTTAACAAAACAAAAACACGTTTTTCGACACATTCGTAGTTCGCTTAACTTCCCAATAAGTGCGCAATAGGGATTACATGTAAAAGAGACTAATGCCTTTAAAAAAACAAAAACACTTTTCTAGACAAATTCTTAATTCAATTGGATTCCCAAGATGTCCGCATTAGTTATTGCATGTAAAAAAAAAAAATTAATTAAAAAAAACAAAAAAATATTTTCCGATGCATTCGTATGTCGCTTAAACTTCCAATCAGTAAGCAATAGGTGTTATATGTAAAAGAAACTAATACCTTAAACGAAACAAAAACACATTTTTCGAAAAATTCCTAATTCGCTTAGATTCCCAATAAGTGTGCAATAGGGATTACACATAAAAGAGACTAATGCCTTAAACAAAACCAAAATCGTTCAAAAATCGTAACCAGTCACAAATCGTTCTAGACAAAACACGTTTTTCGACCCATTCGTAATTCACTTAACTTCCCAATAAGTGCGCAATAGGGGTTACATGTAAAAGAGACTAATGCCTTAAACAAAACAAAAACACATTTTTCGACACATTCGTAATTCGCTTAGATTCCCAATAAGTGTGCAATAGTATTTATATGTAAAGGAGAATAATGCGTTAAAAAAAACAAAAACATACTTTTCGAAAAATTCGTAATTCACTTGGATTCCCAAGAAGTCTGCAATAGGGATTGCATGTAAAGGAGAATAATTCGTTAAAAAAAAAAAAACACATTTTTCGGCGAAGTCGTAATTCGCTTAGATTCCCAATAAGTGCGCAATAGGAACTATATGTAAAAGAGACTAATGCATTACACAAAACAAAAAAAAATTGTTCTGCGAAATCGTAAGTAGATTAGATTCCCAATAAGTGTGCACTAGTGATTACATTTAATGGAGAATAATGCCTTAAAAAAAACAAAATCATATTTTTCGACAAATTCCTAATTCACTTGGATTCCCAATAAGTGTGCAATAGGGATTACATGTAAAAGAGACTAATGCCTTAAACAAAACCAAAATCTTTCCAAAATCGTAACCAACCACTAATCAATCTAGACAAACAAATTGTCCTGAGAATTAATAAGTTGATTAGACTATCAGATAAGTTCTAATGATTGGGTATTCTTAAAAGAAAAAAATGACTTACACAAAACAAAAACAAGTATCACGAAGCTTACGTTAACCGATAGGATAACCCCTATGACCGCTATCTGGACAATATCTAAAGGAGAAAAATGCCTTAAACAAAACAAAAACAAGTAATAATGCGAATTCGTACGTCGATTAGATTCCCAATAAGTGTGAAATAGGGATTATATGTAAAAGACACTAATGCCTTAAACAAAACAAAAACACATTTTTCAACACATTCGTAATTCGCTTAGATTCCCAATAAGTGTGCAATAGGGATTACATGTAAAAGAGACTAATGCCTTAAAAAAAACAAAAACACATTTTTCGACGCATTCGTAATTCGCTGTGATTCCCAATAAGTCAGCAATAGGGATTGCATTTAAAAGAGACTAATGCCTTAAAAAAACCAAAATCTTTCAAAAATCGTAACCAGTCACAAATCGTTCAAGACAAAACACGTTTTTCGACACATTCGTAAGTCGCTTAACTTCCCAAAAAGTCCGCATTAGGGATTGCCTGTAAAAAAAACTAATGCCTTAAACAAAACAAAAACACATTTTTCGACACATTCGTAATTCGCTTAACTTCCCAATAAGTGCGCAATAGGGATTATATGTAAAAGAGACTAATGCCTTAAACGAAAAAAAAACACATTTTTCGACACATTCGTAATCCGCTTAGATTCCCAATAAGTGTGCAACAGGGATAACATATAAAAGAGACTAATGCCTTAAACAAAACCAAAATCGTTCAAAAATCGTAACCAGCCACAAATCGTTCAAGACAAAACACATTTTTCGACCCATTCGTAAGTCAATTATATTTCCGATCAGTGTTAAATAGTGGTTACCTGTAAAAACAACTAATACAATTAACAAAACAAAAACCCAGTGTTCGACGCATTCGTAGTTCACTTATATTCACCATATATGTGCAATCGAGATAATATATAAAAAAAACTAATGAGTTTGACAAAACCAAAATCTTTCAAAAATTGTAACCAACCACAAATCGTTCTAGACAAAACACGTTTTTTGACACATTGGTAATTCGCTTAACTTCCCAATAAGTGTGCAATAGGGACTACATGTAAAAGAGACTAATGCCTTAAATAAAACAAAAATCGTTCAAAAATCGTAATCAACCACATCGTTCTAGACAAAAACACGTGTTCAAATAGATGGTTAGTATTTGAACAACGAATTATCTAATACCTTGAATATTATAGGTTCCAAATGCGATTCTTAATAACAATGTGATTCTACCCTAATGTAGCCGCTTGAGTAGCTTGGGTATAGCCTCTGGATGGTCAAAAACCTTACACCTACAACAGTTGTGGATCATTCATTTATAACCAACCAAGAATTACATTTTATCAGTCGTAATTTTCCTTACAAAGATATAACCAACCATAGACACTTTTTTCACACCTTCTTAAGTTTTAGCAGTACAGTAATTACAATTTTGACTTCTTCGCATCAGGGAAGACAAATACCAAAGTTGTGTCACTTCGAAAAATAACCTACATTTTCCTTTTTAAGGGCTAATTTAAAGAACTTGTTTTTAGCAGTGTATGAGTGGTTGAAGGAGAAAACAGGTGGCTGTTCATACAGAACCACTGCCACTTCTATTAGGGTTTTTTCCGTTTTCGTCATTTCTGCTTTTCTTAAGCTCCGTTTTCTTACTTTTCTTTTAATTTCCTTATCTGTTTTTCTTACTGAGCATTTACTTGAACTCTTACTGAATAATCTGGACAATCAAATTTGTATGCAGCGGTTGCATGGATAGTGCAACCGCTTAAGTAGTACTGCTGCATCTAAGAAGCATGAAAGGGCTTATAATGATACAAGTCAGTCCCCTTGCAACTTTGGCATTTAACGTCCACTAAACTTTTATTTGAAATAATTTGATCTGAAACAAAAGTGAAATAAAAGCTGTTTTAGGTCACCATTTTTTAAATGTTCAGGAAAAATGTCCACCAAAAGAATCTCACAGAGGGACCTCCCCCCCCCTGTGGACAGTTATTAACATAACAAAAAGGATTATTCTCTTTTCCAAACTATTTCTTTTCCCTTTTAATATCAAACCGAACCAAATTTTCAACACAGACACAACGTTTCAAATAAAATATTCTCTTAAAGATTAGATAAAAGAACACAGAAACAGGGTCGATTCAGCATTTAATATTTTCAAAACCGTCTGATAATTTAACTTCTACCCTTTGATAGCATATTTCAGAAAATGTTCCAATTCACATTTCAGCAAGATATAATACAATTATCCTCCTTAAAGCTTGTAACTTTACTTATAGTCTGTACTTAAGTTTTCTTAGTGGTTGGGTATTTTCTGTAAAGCCAGAAATGTAACTCATACTGGGTTCCATAACAAACTTTTATAAGAATTTTTTTTTTTCCTATGACTAGTCAAGAAAGCTTCCTTTTCTTAATCCATCAATAATATAATTTCAATTTTGCAGTAATACTTTTTAACTGAATTGATTTTTTTTTTGCATTTTTACTAAATTTCCATAACAAATGCCAGAAACATTTGCAAGATTTAGGTTGGAAAGGGGTAGGTTCACGAAGGAGACGAAACTTGTGGAAAATATAGGATGTTGATTGAACGGAACATTGCAGAAATCTCAAGACTCTACGAGGTAATGGCCGATATAGTTTAGAAATTGAACAAAATTGATTGGCTACAAGTAAAGCCGTATTTTTCAGGTCTCCGGGTTTTAATATGAAACAACCTTCTAGGAGAGAGGGGGATTCATAAGCAAAGCCGTTCAAAAGTGGGGAGGACAAACGGATCAACTTCCCCGGGCGCCGCAGCGGGGAGGTTGCCTACTTTGATAAAATTTTTCACTTTGATTCGGCTTTCTTTGCTTCAGTTTGAATCAAGAGAGGGGCGCTGTAATTAGTTTTGCCTCGGGCATCATCAACCCTAGGAACAACTCTCTTCAAAAGTTGGTGTTACTAGCAAATTTGCCAAAATGACTATCAGATTCCAGTGAAATTTGTTAGATTCTTTCAGATTGGATCATTAACTCCTAAGCAGTGGAGAGAGTTCAGACAAAATTCTGGCAGCACAACTTGACAATTTTTAACCATCTTATGACTATAAATTATACAAAATTGTCATTAAAAAGTGCAATTTCCCCACGTGGACATCTCAGAAACAAATGATCGATATATATGGAGAGTCAGCTCATCATTCCGTCTCTTCGCATCTCCGGCGATTCATGAGCAAACAACACTCGAAGTACAAACAACTCAAATTCAACTGAACCTCATATCTTTCCTATTGACATCACTCCTGCGAGGCAGGGACACTACTCCTACCAAGACATGGAGTAGCCAAAATGAATCACCCAAGACTCTTAATAAAGAGCACAACTGGTTTTCAATTTTTTTGACACAACTGGACGGTTTTTATCTCAGTTTCAGCTTTTGTCTAATTATTTTTTGCTTTTTTTACCGTTTCTCTTTTAGACAAAAACGGAAATGATGTCGATCCACTACTGCGAATGTCGTTAAGAAATAACGATCTCCAGCTGTTGTAAATGCGTTAGTCTTCATGTTACTATGAACAAATAGTAATGAAAAATTAGGGCATTTGCTTCTTGTATTAATGCGTCACAGTACCTTCACTAGAATATAAATTACTTTGTTTTAAGTAAAACCATGAGCATAGCTCCAGCATTTATATTGGAGGGAGGGTCAAGAGGGGTCCGCATCCGGAGAATCAAGGGGCATGGCCTATCGGGAAGAGCGGGGGCACGTTTAAGATTTGTTCGAAAAGAGCTTTCCAATGAAGCGCTAATCTTCTGAATTCAAATGCAAAAAAAAAATTATGTTAAACATAAAATGGCGATATGGGGGTAAATGATTACTTTACCCCCCACCCCCCCCTCGTTCCAAAACAATTAATCAAAATCATCGTTTTGTTTTTTGTTTTGTTTTTCTTCTGGGTGATATATTCTGAAAGTTTGAGAATTGAACCAAGTCTCAAACTATATTTTAGGGGAGGCATCTTCCACACCTTTCCCAATGGGGTAGCTCTAAAAATATATTTTTACGCCTTGCTTGTAATTCAACAATAGGGCTCAAAATTTACAAGCATTCTTCAACACTGAAAGTTAGGTAAAAGAACTAAATCAGGTGTCTTCGAAAATTTCTAGTATATCTAAGCCAAAAAAAGAGACGAGAGTTTGTGGCTTCGTCATGAGACCACAGGTGTCATGTCCTGGATGCTCTTATACTGAACGATCTCTCTACTAAATATCCCAAAAGGGGATTTTTCTGAGGCTGCGCGACCCAAATTGGGGATGAAATTGTGAAAAGAGAATAAGATCTACAGGTTTTTCTGAGGAGGTGGCAAAACAAGAGGTTTCAAATATAGTTGGATATAGGAAGGGGGAAGGGGGCGCATGAGTCTCAACCTCGTTTTTCTACCTAAATCATAAAAATAGCAGCTGTGAATGCGTGAACGATTTCATAAAAAAAAGTAATATTTTTGTGTGACACTAAAAACTTACAAAGTTTGAGAGAACGAATCAAAACAAAGAATTCTTACCTCATTAATAAGAATACAAAAGTTCCTAAGAAAAACTAACCTCCCATTGGGCTCTCCGTCTCCACCGGTGTAATTTCTGTTACTTCACCTTCATACACCTCCTTAGTCTCTTTGATACGAAGTCCAATAGCACGTCTAAAATTCTCCATTAGAACTTCAGTCTTCTTAATTTCTGAGCTATAGACCTCTGAGCCTACCATGGGGCAAAAGGGAACCTAAAAAAGAGAAAAGTAAAGATTCATTTTAATTTTCCCGACTGCTTTGCTATTGGTTCATGTTTATTTTGCAATTATCTATGATATTTTTTTCTTACTAATTTATACAGTAAACCCTTGGGGGTTGTAGTTGTGATTCGATAACAATAATTAATCATAAAGCAGAAAACAAAAATTCTAAATAGCATTAAGGTTTTGACAATTTAAATAGTAGAAATATCCGAAAAAAAAGAACTATTCACTTTACTAATTTTGTTACAAACATGTACGTACTTCAACAAGGGTAGTCCAGGCATGTTCTTATATTAAGGAAAACAGCAAAAGATAGCAAAACGCTTCCACAGTAACCAAAATCAGACATGGTTGTGAATAATAAGCGTAAATCGTTAAAAAGAAAGAATATTGTACCCATACAACGTAATTTTCCGATTGAAAAACACAAATTACTTATAAAATAAAAACAGGTAAATGGCCAACCATTATCAACTACGACTCATAAGAAGGTACAACTAGCCTATTTAGTGGAATGCTAAAGATCCCATTTCATCGTCCTCTTTCAACCTCACTCACAATGCACTAGCGCCATTAGTCAACGTTCAACTGTTTAACTGTCATGACCAGGTTCAACTGTTGATTTACATTCTAAAATCCACCCATAGACTAATTTCGAGTAGTAATTATGAAGATGTTAGCCAATTAAAATTTACAAATAAATTTAAATGGTAAGCCTTAACTAATTTCGAAAGAAGTGAACTTCAGTTTGGCTATGTCTAGCTTTAGATACTAGCTACAACTCAACTGTGAATGGGTTGAGATTTGCATGATTCCAAGATTAGTATAAATTGTATCTCATTGTGAATCTTCTTTTATACATAGTAACTGAGAAGGAAGGACAAATGATCTGCAAAACAAGGAATCTCTCCTTGATCAGCATTTTCTTTTTAGCAAACTCTAGAGATTTTATTTACTTTGTATCTTTTGCACTTCTTATAATATACACTTAGACCATCTTCATCAATGTTCAAAAATAAAAAATGCAAGTGATCCCTGCAAGAACCAAATAATACAAAAATAAATATAATGATTTGAATAGGAATAGGTATATCACTGAAGAAAAAAGGCAACTAAATGACTAACACAAGTAAGACAGAAAAGAGAAAATTGCTTCCTTTTTTGCTTTTTTTGGTAAGGTTTTATAAATAAAGATTAGAAAAAAGATACGAAAGTGATCACAAAACCAGGGTAAACTAAAGTTATATTGTCTAGCCAACGTTAAATTCTGCAGCAGCCTATGCCGTGAAGTATTGTGTGAAAAATTCTCCAGGTTTGTTTATCTGTAATTTATTAAACTTGGTAATAGTCAACCATCAAAACTTTTAAAAGGGTTGGTTCCAAGAACAATTTTCTTCAATAAAAAAAGAAAAATTATAACTCGAGACAGTGGAAAATATACTGCTTCTGCTTAAAACCAACGTTAGTCACTATTTGCTGCCACTCAATCAATGTTCTTAGTGTTAAAACACACCCTACATATATGTTAATTTTGTGTTACTTTGGACCAAAACTTCAACCTAACCAAATACCTGTGATTATTTCCAAAAACATAGCATACTCAAACTAAGGGTGCATTAATTTTGTCTCAAAACATAGCACCTATTATTTATTGCTATTATACATAGCAACAATTATACCCGTTACTGTCTCAGACCCCAGCCCACCTCTTCTCCGTTCCGAGGTCGAGGATGCCATCCAAGCGCTGAAGACTAACAAGGCCCCAGGCCCGGACAGAATACAGGCAGAACTGCTGAAAGTCCGGTGTGAACCACTTATAGATCTTTTCCACAAGATTGTATCCGCTGCCTGGCAAAAGAGTCATTTCCCAACTTCTTGGTGCGAAGCCACAATTGTTCCGCTACACAAGAAGGGGTCAAAGGCGATATGTGATAATTACCGTCCTATTAGCCTAACAAGTCAAACTGCCAAGATCTTCACCCGAAATATACTCCAACGGATCAAAGCCGTGTTATCCTTAGTCATCCAAGAATACCAAGCCGGTTTTCACCCTGGGAGATCGACCGTTGACCAAATTTTTATTTGTTCGCCAAATTTTAGAGAAATATCTGGAATTCGGTCGCGACCTGTATCAGCTCTTCATCGACTTTAGGCAAGCATTTGACCTTATTTGGAGAAATGGCCTATGGCACATCCTCCTCAATTACGGAATCCCATGAAACCTAGTAGATCTTATCAAAGATATGTACTCCAAATTTGGTAGTCGCGTCATGACTAGTGAAGGTCTCACTGACAGTTTCCAGACTTCCGCAGGTGTCCTTCAAGGATGCCTCTTGTCTCCAGAGCTCTTCAACCTTTTCCTCACAGCAGTCTTATCCCTGGTGGAAACAACTTGCGGCGCCCATATAGGGGGGGGGGGGGTTCAGACAGATAAGCTAGCCTACGCCGACGATATCGACGAAATGGCTGAAACACCCGAGGATCTACAAGCCGTTCCTAACGACGTCCTCGAAGCCACTAGTTCTTTTGGAATGATCATAAATGTATCAAAATCAAAGGCTATGTGTTGCTCACGAAAGCCGCAGGATACAGTTAAGCCAGACCTGAAACTTAATGGAGAGAGTATCCAGTGGGTCGACGAGTTCCCTTACCTCGGTAGTCTGATCACCAGCGACAACAGTCTATCAACAGACATTAAAAGACGTCTCGCCCTCGCGAGTTCCAGTTTCAAGACCCTTATGTCCATATGGCGAAGCAAGGATTTTTCTCTGCGGCTTAAGACACGACTTTTCGATACCCTGATCATCCCTATCGCAATCTACTCATGTGAAACATGGACGCTGAAGGTAAATGACAATCGTCGACTCACAGCATTTGAAACTAAGTGCCTCCGCCGCATCGCCGGGACCACTTACCTTGATAGAATCTCAAATGTCGAACTTCTCGAGCGCTTTAAAGTACAACAAACAATTCTCATGAAGATCCAGCTCCAGCAACTTTAATAGCTCGGTCACGTACAACAGATGAGTCGGTCCTGTCTCCCGAAAATCACCTTCGAAGGCCAAATTCACGGTTTCTCATCCTCGTTGTCGTCCCCCAAAAAGGTGGAAGGAAAACTTTGCACCTCACCGCCTCTCGGACCTTCTTCGCCTAGCAGAAGACCGTTAAGCATACAGAAGGCACATTCACGCCATTAAGAAGAAAGAGGCCCCAAGACGACCTTCAAGGACGGATGGGAATTAAGTCAAGTAAGTCAAGTTAAATAGCGATAATTTTGTTCTGCGTCTATCACCACTATTCTCACAAAAACACTACACTAATAATTACGAAACTACGCACTGCTTCTCAAATTCTTTAAAATCGTTGCATAGCCGCTTAAATGAAGATGATTTTCCTTAACGTTCATGAATTGGGAACAAAAAGTACTCTAGCTAGTCGAAGTATATGACCCCCCCCCCCCACACACAAAAAAAAGGTGAACATGGTACCAATATTTTTTTTATCATAAGTCTTCCTCTGTGATAGAGATGGAAAATGATTAGTGCGCCCTCAAATGCATATAAAAACCAATAATAGACACTTAGCATCAGCATCTAGCTCTTGCTTTGATAATGAATATGTTTTAAGGATTCTTGCTTTTGGGCAACCCTCTGTGATGGAGACAATCTTTGAACTAAGAAACTGTGAAGCATGCTATGAGCTGAACAATAAAGTTCAATGGTCTAAAATTTTTGGGCAAAGGTAGATGGGTTGATAATTAGCATCCACTTCTGTATCCTAGGGCCAAGATGCTTGACCCAGAAGTTTCAAGCTAATCAGTAAACAAACCTGCTTACCATTCTGATAAAATGGTAATGGTGTGGTGTTGGAGCAATCATAGGTCTATCAAGTGCCAGCAATCATCCAGATTGACAATCACAGTGCTTTTCCTGATTAGACACCTGCTACTTATGTATCTTTCTTCTAAAAAGTTGACAGAGGGGAGGAGGAACTGCAGCTTGGACTTACCTTGTTTTTTTTTCATTGAGTCAGGACTTAACTAATTATTGAAAAGAATAAAAACTTAGCTCTTCTCGTAACAATTCAGGACCTATCTCGTTTTCAGTCATTATGTGATTGTTTTTTTTCGAAATGTACAATGACAAATGAAGATGTCAACCCCTAAAAACTTCCAAAGAATGTCTCAAGTAAGAAAGCAGCAAAGAGTAACCAAGTAATGCCCATATTCTATCTTTCTATCTACTTTCTATCTAAAAACAGCATTTCTGCAAAAGCTCTGATTTACTATACCTTGTTTCCAAGCTCTTGGGAAACTGCTAAAGCTATAGCTGTTTTTCCTGTTCCAGGTGGTCCAGCAAAAAGAACAGCTCTCCCTGACATTCTTTTAGCTTTAATTAGGTCAACCACAATTCCAGCTGCTTCTCGGGCCTGTTGTTGTCCTACTAAACCTGCTGCATTTTGAATAGCCAGTCCATTTTCATCCAGTCCTAAGCCCTTAACATGGGAATGAGTAGAAATTCTCTGTGCTTTGACTGTTGATTTCACTTCTTCAATTTTCATTTTCCTGAAATGAAAAATTCTTGTGTCATAATGATTGTCACAGTTAGCATCATCAAACTGACCAAAGCCAAAAATCTTTGGAGACATACATTTCATCCAACAGGATTTGGCTTTCCTTCTTTTTGATTTTAATTATATTAACATTGGAAATATGAGCTTGCTGAAGGCATATTTTTTTATGTTTCTGGTAGCTATTTTAACTGTCAACACAGAGAATGAACATTTGAAAACTAAAAAATTACAAAATTTTCGTTGGAAATTTTTCAAAAAAAAAAAAAAAAAAAAAAAAGTATTATGTGTTTCATTTATGTGTTTTTTCCAAGTGTTAAGTGTTTTTTTTTTTCAATGACTGCTTTTCTAAGTATTAAGTACTATTATTGTATTAATCTTTTATTTCAATGATACGTTTTATGATGATTGCTATTAGTATCTTATGTTATTTGTGCCTTTCATTTATATCATTTTACTGTGTTAATGGTCGTATATTTGGCTTTGAAATGCAATCCTTTGTCTATCTATCTAATATACAGAATTATTGTAACAACACATTTTGTATGCAGACCCGCTATACTTTACCTCCGCCCCCCCCCCCTAATTTGCAAATATATAGCCCAAATTTATTTCTAAAGTAACGAAAAAACTGGTATGTCCTCGAATTTTAGTACTAAAATTCGTCCCCTATGGAAATAAAAAAATAAAACTCAAATAAAATTCTCAAATTTGGAAAGCCTTAATTTCAACAGGGGGGTATTTTCCGGGGAGGGGGGGGGGGCAAACGCCAAGAACCATTGAAAAGTAGCCCCTGCTAAAACCAATTCTGCATAGTTACCGTTTTATGTCTAACCATATTGACTATCCAACCTTTACTGAGGTTACATACATCAAGATATATTTTGCTTGAATTCAATGGGAATTCGCTTGACGACAGGTCCTAGTTGATAGGCAATCCATTTATTGGACCAATTTTCTTATTGTCAAATAGGCACTAATATGGAGATTCTAAGGGTATATTAGACAACATACCATTGGTACTCTGCCCTATAACATCCTTAATCTTCTTTGGTCTTTAGATCTAACTCTTGAAGTTTCACTTTTAGACCACAAAACTTATTCAAGCTCATCAGAAATCAGTGAGCTTGGAGGAGGTTTAGGTAAATAGGTAAGGGCATATTATACAACAGAAATCATTGATAGTGATGTTGAAAATATGATCTCCTCACTTAAACACTTCCAATAATTGATAGTGCTTTGGCTAAAATAAAAGCTTGTCTAATTCTTTGGTTAACTGAGGGCTTATGAAGCTTTTTGGAGTGACCTTGTTTTTGTCCTTCATTGGGTACCTGAGTAAAGACCTTCTTTGGTGTTGGTTAACATATTTGTGCGTCTGTAGAATATTGCTGCACCTACATTAAAAAGCCAAAAATGGTAGCTTGATAGCCTTCCACTACATGGTTTCTTTCCAAGTCTAGAGATAAATTTTGTGATCCTCCTTTGCATGCTTTATATATCATTTTTGTAAAAGGGACCAGCAAGGGAGGTTCCAAAATACAAAACTGGCCTCACAATTGCCTTATACAGCTTCAGAAAGATTATACATGACTTGCTTGTGCTAGTTCTTTTAATAAGTTCAAGGCTAAAGTTTGCTCTTGAGGTGGTTAATGCAGAGTGTTTGAAAAGCTTTAGGAATTTAACTATAGTGACTATAAGGTCTTTACCATGGGTGCAAATTGAGAGATGAATGGGGGAGGATGTCTTGTTATCTGTCATAGTGCATTAGTGCTGATGATTATTATGGCCAAATGAATGGTGACACCTTTGGATATATTTATTCTAACCCATCATACAATACAAAAGTACACAAAGATGGGGTGTATAGAGAACACAAGAAAAAAACAGGAATAAAAGAAAGAAAAAAAAATAGACAACACAACAATCAGTACAATTAATAAAGAACATCTAAAAAACACTGAACAACTTTTACAGACATACAACTTTAAATATCACTGTATAAGAAGGGGATACCATGGATGGAAACTGATTTTGCAATTGTTTCGAAATAGGTTTTGATAGAGCTATTGCTGGGCTGGCTATTTTATAATTACGGATTGATACTGAATTTTGGGTCCACAGCGGTAAATGAAGTAAATATTTTGCAAATTTGAAATATACTGAATGGAGTTTATGCTTATATGTTTTTGTCAAAATCTTCCAAAATGGTGCTGTGTATAGAAAATGTGGTAGTGAATTATATAATTTAGCAAGGATTATTGGGTTAAAACAATTTTTATTTTGGACAACTGAATCATAAGATGCATAAGATGGGAAATCAACAGCAGATGGGTTGGCTTTATGGATGGGCCAATTGGTAGACAAAGATAAACAAGTTTTTCAACTGGCTTTCCTAAAGATAGCCCCAGTTGGACTGATGGTGTGGGACCCGAATTACCACAATTAAATAGAAGAACATCAGATTTCTCAGAATTAAATTCCAGTCCCAATTTGGAATATTCACTCTCAGGTATGCTGAAATTTTTTTTTCAATATGCTCTAACGACCTGCTAAGATTAAGGACATCATCTGCATAACAGATAAGTCTCATGTTTGTTGCTGCCTCAATGCATGAGCATAAGCATTTTTATTGAACATCTAGGGCACCATTGTTAAAAAGAGTAGGCAAAGTGATAGCACCTTGAAGCATACCTTTATAAACAGAAACATAACTATTCAGATCATTTGGTGGGCTACTGGACAAGAAAGTCAATTTCCTGGAGCACATGTTAGATTAGGTTGAACTGGAAACTGGCAAGTTAAATGGATTTGTAATTTTGATGTGTACTTTAAGCTGCAAATATAAATTTTTCAAGGTATGAATAATAGAGGCATGAACACCTGTTTTTGCCAGATTGAGGAGCATGGCTCTGTGTACCAATGAGTCAAATGCATGCCTAGTATTGTGTACTGCTAGAACAAGACTTTCTTGGGCCAGTTCAGCCTCTATTAGGACATTAGCTACAACACTAAGGGCATCAACGCACCCTATTTTATTCTGAAGACCAAACTGGTGTGGCAGAATGCTACATTTCTCCTTTAACTCATCAACAAAAAGCAGCTCAAACAGTTTACCAAATGTAGTAAATAGGTCTAAAGGTCAAATAAACAGGCGGAGGCCTTGTTATAGGCCTAAAGGTCAAACACTGAATTTTAGATTTGCCTTTCTTGGGGATAGGAGTGAGATCCCTAATGCAAAAAGACAACAGTAATGTAAAAGTATCAAAATCATCTGCACGAGCAATCCTAGGTGTGACATGAGCACTGATATTATCTATACTGAACAAAGTTTTCCATTTGAGCTTGAAGACTGCCATTATTATGGCTTGCATTTTAACAACATAGTGAGACTCCAGGTAAACTGACAGAAATTCATCAAGTTCAGATTCATATTTATACTCTAAAGTTGGATCTGGTGCAGCAAATTCATTTGAAAAATTTGTTTTCCACTCAGATAGGGGATATCAGAAGCTTTGGGAGTGTTTGAGGATATGGTATTTGGGGGAGCAAGGGATTTCCAAATGGAATTGGGCAAAAACTCTAAGCAAATACGAATCAACAAGGCCTGCACAGTGACAAACTAGCTCACTAGCAAAAATACTTTTTTGTATAAAGCCAAATATCATTCAAAACACCCAACCTAAGACAATCATTATCTTTCCAAACAGAAAACCAAAGCTTTGCACAGGAGCACACTTTGGAGATTAACTTAAAGAAATGAGTAGTATGTGGACACCCTACAGAATCTTGAAATCAAAACATGGCTTGTCTTGAGTTCTTTAATTTGACTGGGAAGCAATGCACTTTCAATGGTGCTGGTAGTTATTAATTCTTAGCAGGCCCATATGAAAGCATAAGCCATGTTGCTTGTTGGAGATGATACCATTATTAACAAGGTGTTGAAGAAGCATGTTATAAACAATCCTCTCAAGGATTTTCATGGCAGTAGATGTGAGGTGGATAGATCTATAGTTTTCAGCTTTGGATCTATCCCGCTTTTTTAAAATTAGGCTAGTTCTCATCAGGAGGGGACTTTCATATGATCAAGTGAATGTTGGAAAAGTATAGCCACTTGATTGATCTTTGGGTTACTGAACATCACCTCTTTAGCTTCACTTATTCCCAGACTATGCAACTTAGTCCTCTTAAAATTGATTTTCAAGCCTATTCTTGTGCCTTGAGCTCTCAAAATATCTAAAACCATTCATTTTGGTATCATTTTTATCTAGGACACTCAAATCATCAGCATAATCTAAGTCTTAGAGGGTTTTACTTTCCCATTTGATTCCATGCTTTTGCATATCCTATGCTGTGTCTTTTAGGACAAAGTCCATCAAAATGATATCATAATCAGTCAGGTTAAACTGAATGTCTTTAAGTCTATATACCCGATAGGCCTACCCATTATACACTGGGTCAAACCATGGAAACAACAACAAAGAAAGACATTATTAAGGCTATATATGCGCCCATCAGAGGTGGGTGAGGTGTATTGTCAGAGGAGATTAAGAGGGGAGTAAAATAAGGATCTTAGTGGTAAGCCTAGGGTAAAAGACCTTTTTTGGGAAAGATCACCTTTCTTGAGCATTCTGGAAAAATAGAAATAGGTTCTTGGACCACCCCTATTTACTACAGCATGATGCAATGTAAGGGTAGTAACAAGAGCCTTGTCTTCTTGTTGAAATTTATACCAATAATTGTTCAGCATAAATTAAAAATGTGGTTTCTGTTTTGACAAGCAATTAAAAAGAAAAAAAAAACATATTTAATATTTTTGATTTATAGAATAAATATCAAGCAATAAAAGTTACATTTTTAGAATCAGAAGAAAATCAGCTTTCTGTTAATATGTGAATAAAACTAAAACACTGTATATACATCAAAAAAGGATAAATGGTATTTCCGAAAATATGCCCTTCTAGGTAAGGTCATCAAAGGTCAGGACACTCTAGAGGGAGAAGGAGTAGAGGTAGGTAGCCTACTTCAAAACACATTCCTGGGACATACCCTAGCCTATAGACTCATCCCTGAAAGTTTTATTTTCATAACCTAACCCCTTTCCAAGATAGCCAAAAGTAGGTTAAGTGGAATTTTACCATTATTTTTATATCCTACAGAATGCAGGCCAAGTCTATAGGGTAAAAATTTACAATTGTGACTCCTGATAAGGAGACATGTTAAAAAAAAAAACAATTCTTAGTTTCAAATATGTATAATGATCCTGGTTAACATATTATCCAAGGGGAGAAGCTTTATTCTCAAATCTTTCCTCTTTCTCCAACTTAAAAGAAAAAAATATAAATTTTCACCATGCTTTGAGAAAATGTGTAGATCTTTTGAAATTATTGCTATAAGGGCTACTTTCCCATTATATGGGCACTTCTAAAAAGTTAAGTTTGGTTAATGTTAATGAAATGAAATAAAATAGGATGTATATATAATAGTTTATAAACAAATTTGGGCTATATATTTGGACATTCGGGGGGGGGGAGGAGGTTAAAGCATTGCATATATTAAATACATAACCTAACCTAGGTACCTTTTTCTCCCCCTAAACCCCCAAAAACAACAGTTTAAATATTGTAAATTCAATGAGAAACCACACTCTTCATGGGCGCCCAAAAACTGAATTTTAGGGGGGGGCTTACCTGGTCTAATCAGCATTTACTTAGGCAGCGTGATAGCACTGCCTAAGTAAAGAGGGATGTGGGCACAATATATTGTTTATTTTTAGACCAGGGCACTTCTTATAGAAAGAAATGTCATAGGAACTCCAAAAGACCTCACTGAGGGCAGCCATCTCCCCCTCTCCCACGTCAATCACTTCCCCAAACACATCCAATCAAAATTTTGAGATAGACATTTTGTTCAGTGTAGTTTTAAGGTCTGGAAATTATGACTTTGAAAATGACCCCCCCCCACAAACCTCAGAGCAAGGGTTGTAAGTTATGGCCTGTGGGGATATAAGGTTTTTTATAGGAAGGGGGCTCATTTGGTTGGTAATCAGAAGTTCTACTGGCCTTTTTAACAGTTGAAAGTGATTGGAGGTCATCCAGCCCCCTCCTCATACACCAATCATTTCCCCAAACAAATTCAATCATAATTTAATAGATAGCCATTTTGTTCAGTGTAGTTGAAAGGTACAGAAATGATGTTTTTGAGGATAACTCCCCCCCCCATATAGCCCTCAGGTCAAGGGTTGTAAGTTATGCCATGGGGAGATATAAGGTTTTTATAGAAATTGTTGTTGTTTTAACTTCAAGAGGGCTCATTGGATTGGTAATCAGAAGTTATACTGCTCTTTTTAAGAGTTAAGTGATCAGAAGTCAAATACCCCCCCCCCCCCACACACACACACATTGTATTTTCCAAAAACGCATCTGATAGAGATTTTAAGATGGCCATTTGTTGTTGTAGAAACTTTAAAGTGCTCAGTTGGTTGGTAACTGAAAGGACTAGTACCTTCTTTAATAGTCAAAAGTGATTGGAGGGCAAACCCCCCCGCCCTATGGTCATCGTTTCCCCAAACACTTCCAGTCAAAATCTTGATATAGTTATTTTGTTTGACATAGTTTAAAAGTCCAGAAATTATGTCTTTCAGGACGAGAACCTCCTCATGGTCCTCAGGGCAAGGATTGTAAGGTATGCCCTGAGGGCATTTAAGAGTGCCCTGAGGGACACTTTGGAGGGGGCTCACTGGATTGGAAATTGGAGGTTGAAGAGCCATTTTTAAGAGTCAAATTTATTGGAGGTTAGCTATACCCCATCCCATGTTCTATTTTCCCCGAACGCATCCAATAGAAACTTTAAGATAGCCCTTTTTTCAAAATTAGACCAAAGATCTCATAGCACGGCCTTTGGGGTTGACACAACACCCCAAAGTATGGGGATAAGGGTTTTATGTTATACTCCTGGGGGATGTAAGGTTTTTATGAAGTGGTGGTATTGTGAACTTTAGAGGAGTCTCATTTGATTGGAAATGCATACTTCTAGTTTCATTTTAAGAGTCAAGCATAATGGAGCAAAAATAGCCCCCCCCCCCTCTCCTTGATATCCTCTTCTCCCAAACACATTTGATCAAACTTGCAAGACAGCCATGTTGTAGCCAATAGCCCAAAGAGAATATAACAATATCTTCAGTAATCAAATATAAGAAATATTTAGGTGGATGTTGAACTAAATCAAAACAAACTATGAGCATGTGAACTTTCAAAAAGGTGACAAAGCAATATCCCAAGAACAATTTATATTATTAAGTTAAATATTTAAGAGTAAGTTGTGGGGGATTGTGAACTAGCCAGAAAGCACTATGTGTATACTTTTAATACTACAACTACAGTTACTGTAACTTAATGATGCTTAGAGTATTAAGGTGAAACTTCTAGGAAGTGTTTAGGGGGCATTCCAATTAAACAAAAAAATTGTATACATGCAGGTTTTCAAAAAGGTGTATAAGCCATATCATAGGCAGCACCACTCTAAAATAGCTAAAAATATCATTGAAACATTTAAAGAAGCTAATTCAATTCAAAATTAAAAGTTCTAGGATCATTTCTAAGAGTAAAAAAGAGATTGGAGGGAAATCAGCCCATCTCTTAAGCCGATTTATTTCCCAAATATATATAGTCAAAATTTTGAGACAACTATTTTGTTCAGCATAGTAGAATGGTCCAGCAACTATACCTTTAGGAATATTGGGCATGTAAACCCCCACAATTATGCCAAACTATGGATTTGTATAGAAAAAAAAAAGATACAAAATATTATTTTTTTTCATGAAAATGACTTTTTCAATAAAAAATGAATTCATCTAAAAAAAAAACTTTTTCCACAAAACAAGCTTTTCAAAGAAAAGTACAGAGCTCCATTAAGCCAAAAATGAAGTCAAGTAATCATCCAAGATTAAAACTAACACAAATGACTATCAACAAATAAATGAAACTCAAAAGGAACAGAAATTAGAATGAATAGCCAAGTCAAACTCAAAACAAGCAAAAATTAACATTAGTAGGGCTGATAACCCCCATGCCTTCTCAAGACCAGAACATAATTTGCACTTTACTGAAAACAAAATACATATAAATGTTTTCACTTTTTCTTACTTAAATAAGTAAAAAACTTTTTTTCTCACCTTTTTTACCCATTTTTTATTTAAAGGAATAAATATCAGTATAGGAAAATTAAACTGACAATCCTTGGTCATTTTACGTTTTTTCAGTAAAACCTAAGTTATGTTCTGGTTTTGAGAAGGCATAGGGCTCATCAGCCCTAGTAATGTTAATTTTTGCTCATTTTGAGTTTGACTTGGCTATTTATTATAATTTCTGTTTTTTTTTTAGTTTCATTTAATTGTTGATAGTGATTTGTGGTAGTTTTACACTTGGAACATTATTAGACTTTATTTCTGCCCATTTTTGGCTTAAAAAAGCTCTTTACTTTTCTTTGAAAACTTATTCTGTGGAAAATTCTTTAAATTAATACAAATTTATGACACAGTGATTCAGCCAGGGGGGGCAGCCCTTGCCCCCCCCCCCGTATGGGCACCCATGACACTCTTTGGTCAACTTAGATAAGAATTACCCACTTTATGAGTCTCCATTACTGCATTCATTTGACTGTCTATAGCTGAAGTGCCCATATAATGAGAAAGCAGCCTATAAGTTTGTTTTTATAGATGGTGTTCAATCCCCATATTGAGTTCTGTTTTTTTAAACCAAATTTTAAAATACAGTTCTAAGACATTGCTGAATATCTTAGAACCTATATATTAACAGAATATATACCCCCACCCCCATTGTGTGCAAATATATACTCAAAATTGCATTTTGAGTCTAAATATAACCTTCATATGCATCACAGACAAATTCTATCCCTACCCCCATGATGTGAAAATATATACCCTGATTTGGATATATTTAGGGGTTAAGTTAAAGTTCATTTTGTTATATTTAAATTCAGAATGCAAATTTCAGTATATATTTGCCCATTAGGGGGGTAAGGATATATAATCTGTTAGTAGATAGGTTCTAAAATATTCATCAATGTCTTAGAACTGTATTTTTAAATTTTGTTTAAAAAAATGGAACTTAAGAAGGAGATTCATGCCAGTTAAATGTCATCTAAAAAACAAATTTATAGCAACAATTTCAAAAGATTTACATATTGCATTGAAAGCATGCAAAAATATAAATTTTGTTTCTTTTAAGTTGGAAAACAAAAGAAAAAAGAGGAAAGACTTGGAGATAAAGGTTCTCCCCTTGAATAATATGTTAACAAGGATCATTATACATATTTGAAAGTAAGAATTGTTTTTTTTTAACATCTCTCCTTATCAAGAGTCACAATTGTAAATTTTTACCCTTGTGATAGCCTCAGGTCTATCACCAATGGGATACCACCAGATGGCTAATTTGACAGTGTATAGGCTATATAGCCTATACAAATCTTTGAATTAGCCAACTGACCAGCCAGTAGGCTATTTTCAGCCTAGGAGCCCAGCTGGACATAAGGAAACATAGCCTATTATACTCCATAACATGCAGAATAATCCTAGGCTAGTTAGCACATTTTGCAGGGGGAGAGCCTTTATCTTCACTTCTTGCCTAAGAAATTCATGAATTTCTTAGAACCTGTAGGCTAGCTATATCCACAGAATATGTACCCCCCCCCTAATGTGCAAATACAGGCTATACCTAGAATTGCATCCTCAAACTAAATATAACATCCCTTTGCATTACAAATGAACTTTACTCCCGTATTAGCCATGTGGTGGATGTCCATTACGTAATTAATTTAATAGACGGAAAACATTCTTATTTCAAGTTACTCTAAACCTTTGACTTGATTGATTTATCAAGTATTCTGATCTGAGAGATTTGAGTCTCCTCTTGACAGCAATGTCAGTTGAGACTTCTTTCAATATGACTAATTTTCTTCCTTCTCAGCACAACGCCATTAGCTGCAAATACTTTCAATACAACTTAATACAACTCAGCTTCAATTAATACAACTCAGCTTCAATCTAAAAAGAAAAGACAATCTTCCTAATAGTAGATTGTACTTCCTTTATAGTAGGATTTTTTTTTTTTTTTCTTTTTTTTTTTTTTTAATGGTGTCCGAAATCAGGCACTGTCCAAGTGCTGCGGTATTACCCGCGGCACAAGATTACCAAAGGGATAAACTATACTTTTAATTAAATTGATGATGGGGCATCACCTTTATTAAGCCCAAGAAAGAAAAAAAAATCCAAGTACGTGCCTGTGTTATGTACGCACCAATATTAGCTTCCTTATTTAGCTAACTAATTTTGATAAGATTTTACTTTTCCTATTTTAGTTTAGCTTTTTTCTTAGTTTAACCGTGATAGTTTAACACGGACATATATCATTGCTAAAACCATCAATCAAACCTATTATACATACAAGATCAATCCCTTTTTCAACACTGACAATACAGCAATTACATTACTATCAGCATCAGATAAAATCATTTTCTCTACCACTTTCCTGTATAAACTTAATAAACAGGTCTGTCATCCTATACTTCAAAGAATCATCATCAATCAAAATTCCTAATGCAAGTACTACTGAAAATTCTCCTAAATTTTCCTTTTTGCACAAATTCATCATTTCTTTTCTCAAATTTTCATACTCCTTACATTCAACAACATAATGGAAAATACTTTCTATCTCACTACAATTATCACACTGAGGACTATCAGTTTTGCCTATGATAAACAACCTATGCTTAATACCTACATGGGTCGACCAAAAACGGGAAATTAAGCAACCATATTTTCTTTTTAATCTACTATAATTTTTCATATCAAAGCCAGGCTTCTTTTTCTGGGTAAGAGCTATATTACTACTATTATCCCTCATTTCCTCAAAATGTTTTTGGTAAATCTTTCTAACCATCTCTCTAATCTGTTTATATGTTTCTGTAGGGGGTGTAAGGGTCATATTTTGTGCTGTCAGTTTGGCATATTTGTCTGCTTTTTCATTCCCTGCCACCCCCACATGGGCTGGACACCACAAAAATTGTATCACTATTCCTTTTCCAACAATCTTCAGAATTGAACTATAGCACCTATGGACTTCATCATTTTGTTAATTTGGAAAATTCTTTAGGGACTGGAGGGCAGATTTTGAGTCACTGCATATGAGGAACTTAGATTGGTTTTCATCACTTTCACTAGTTTTCCTCAATACCCATTCTAGTGGACTTTCAATTGCTTTTATTTCTGCCAATAAAACCGTTGATTCTTTACTTAGTGACTTTGTTATCACTGTATTTAATTCTGGAACCACTGCTGAACAACACACTCCTAAACCATTTATTTTTGAACCATCTGTATATATTTTATTATATTCTTGGTACTGGCTATTCAAAACTGAGAGGACTTCATCTCTCAGTATTTTGGGGTTCTTTTCCACTTTTTCCAAGTAATCAATCTGACACTCAATCTGAACCCAATCCCAGGGGGAATTTTTGGTGGTTTTTCATAACGTAGCATTTGGGTAATAGGTACTTCTATACTTTCCTGGGTTAGTAGTTATTTAAATTTTTCAAAAACAATTAGACGTTTCCTTATTGTATGGTGATTTCTAGTGGGGGTCCCACCAGGTTCAACTATCAGTTTCTTAACTGGGTGATTAAAATCTGCTTTCCATAGCTGGTTCATGTATCCTATAAGCATTTTCTCCCGTATTGTGTTGAGTTTCTCCACTCCAGACTCACCCACGAGAAAAGGAATTGGGGTGCTCTGTTGAGCTCCAAATACTAATTTCAGGGATGTATTCTTTATTGTATCAAGTTCTCTGAGAGTAGATTCTAGGGCAATGCTGTACATCATACTCCCATTATCAATTTTAGGTCTTATGTATTTGATATAAAATTGTCCTGCTGTAACTTTGTTTACATCATGCTTCCCACATGAAAGCATCTTCATCAAATTCAGTTGCTTTGCAGAGGATTCTTTTAGATATTTGACATGTTGACTGAATTGAAGTTTATCATCAATGTGTATGCCACTTTATAACAATTGGTTACAAACAGTTCCTCTCCAAATAGAGTATGTAGTGGAGGCCTTATATTCTTCTTAGATGTGAACACCATAACTTTGGCTTTAGATGGTTCAAAATCAAGATCTATTCCTAGGGACCATAACTCTATTTGGTCTAATGTTTCTTGGACAACTTTTTCTGCTTCTTCCACTGTGTTTTGGATTGTCCATGTATTATTATCATCTGCATAAATTCCTCCTTTGCAGTTATTGTCTTCTAGAGGGATATCCAACTCTCCAACATTATAATAGTCTGGTCCAAGAAGACTTCCTTGCGGAACACCTCTTTCCACCTCAATTTCCTTTGATCTTTTTTGTCCTACAGTCACAGCAATTTTTCTATCTGACAGGTACCTCAGTGTGAATTTCATCAAATTTCCATTAATTTTTGCTTTAGATAAACCTTGTAGTATCTGTCTGTGAACCAAATTATCAAAAGCTCCTTTAACATCCAAGAACACTGCAATCATTACTTTGCCATCATCAAATGCATCAACGATGTCTCTCTGCATCATGACCAGGTTATCTACTGTATTTCTCTATCTGCAAAAACCTGTCGGAATATCCTGCAGCAAGCTAGCTTCATCTATTACAAATCGCAGTCTTCCCTTTTATAGCTTTTCATACATCTTACCTTCAACTGGGAGCAGAGTTATAAAACGATGATTTTCTGCTTTGTGTGGTTTATTTGGTTTTGGGATCATCATAGATATGCCATTTTTTCAAATTGTAGGGAAATTCCCCTCCTTCCACAATCTTTTGATGAGCTGTAGCATAGCATCCTTCTATTTGTCAGTCAACCTTTTACAGAATACAGGGTATATGTTGTCACCGCCAGATGAAGTCTCTGGTAGTGTCTTTAGAACAAGTTCAAATTCTAATTTTGAGAAGGGTTTGTTGAAATTTGATACTGATTGTTGCATAGAAAGTTTTCTTGCTTTAGTGAAAGTTGTTGAATGTGGGCTGGTTCCTTCAAATTGATCTTTCTTACCTATTGTCTGGTGGAGATGACTTGCTCCTGCCTCAGCTTTTGTTTTGTTATCAGCAATCACTTGTCCTTGGTATGTTGTTGGCCCCTGCAGATGGTGGTACAATTCTCTCCTATTCATCTTTCTTATGAAGTTATACACTTTTCCAAATGGATCCCTGAAGTTGAGATTTGAAACAAAATGCTTCCAAGATTCTGCTTTAGCTTGATTTATTGTTTTTCTAAATTCAGCCTGTGCCAATATTTTTTTTCCATAATTTTCAATTGTCAGAATCTTGTTCTAATTGTTTGAAGCTTGGTTTAGTTTCTTCTTATTTAAGCTACACTGTTCATCCCACCATATTGGCTTATTCCTAGTCTAGTTGCCCAATGTCTTGATGGGGATAGTCTTCTTAGCCACTTCCATGAGTAGATCTTGTAATCTTTCAATTTTTTTCTCTGTTGTCATAACTGTTGCCAGTTCTTCTTCAAGACTTATCCTTGTAAGTTCTTCCTGGAAGTAATCCCAGTTAACTTTCTTCAATTTAAAGGTAGGGTGTGTTGGTGGGGTTTGACTTCTTAGTATAGATTCTTTATACTCAATTATCACTGGCTCATGATCACTGGTTAAGGTTGGTTCAGGAGTTTAACTTATACTTAGTTGATTGATTATTGCTACTACAGAGAATGTCAGAACAATGGTAAAGTATACTCCTGTAATTGGGTTTCTTCTAGTTTGAAGTGCAAGTGGGGTCACTAGGCCAATGTCGTCATTCTTATCCAGAGCACTTGGGATACCTATACCACAACGGTTATGAGATCCACATAAACACCAGGCATCTGAATGGGCATTAAAGTTACCAGTAATAATAAAAGGCTCTTTTGCTTTAATCACTTTTTTCACTTTATTGAAAATGTCCTCTGTTTGTGGCTCATTTCCATTGGGGTTATATATATTAACAATAACTATTGTATTCCTCTTACCCAGGAATACTCAGCAAGCTACCATCTCAATTTTAGAACTTGGGATGTCTTCAATATCTAGTTTTTGAAACATTAAGGACTTTTTAAGGCATACTAATATTCCTCCTCTTGACTGTTCTGCTCCATCTTTTCTTATTACTTCATAATTTCTAAGTCTCCATGAATTCTGGGGTTGTGGCCATGTTTCTTGAAAGCATCCAACATCAATTTTTTCTTTTTCTAAATAGCACTCTAATAAATCCTTTTTGCCTTTCAGAATAGATTGGATGTTAAAAGATAGCAACTTCATTCTGGTTTATTTACTAGATTCCAAACTTCTTCTACATTGATTTCAACTTTGAAAAGTGAGTGTATAAGTTGACATAACTTCACTATCCTATCTTTCATTTCTAATTCCTTGATGTCTATCACTTCTGGCACTTTGGATACAAATAACACTAGCTGTTGAAGGGTGTTTTTTGGTTCAAGGGGGGGTGGCTCTTTCACAGCCTTCTTATTCAGTGCATCTGCATAACTCCAGTATGCATTAGCTGCTCTTTTCATTGGTATGTTTTGCGCAACTGCAATTTTTATGATTTCATGGTTTTGTTGGTGGGCTGGGCAGCTACCAGATGTCGTTGAACGTCTTTTCCCACATTTAGCACAGACATACTTTTGGTATTTTCCTGACTCTTTGGTTTCTAGTTTTAAGAGACAATAATAAGAAGTATGTTTGTTTGCGCATCTGAAGCATACAGTATATGGCGACCTACACTGTTCTTGAGTGTGGCCATACTTTTGGCATTTAAAGCACTGAATAATGGGTCGGTTGTATCTCTCAATACTTCTTTTTCTTCTATATAGCCAAATAGACTGGGGAAGAGAGTTACTCTCAAATGCTACACAAATACTCAGGCTATCTTCTAATTTTTTGGTCTCTCGGTTGTATCTTTTCAACCTCTTTAATTCCTTAATCTCAATATTAGTTTCTACCCTGAGTTCTGTCAGCAGTTCTTCCTTTGAATAATCTAGTGCTATTTGTTTAATGACACCATAGCTGACCTGTCTTTTCTCTTCAGGTGCTACATCAACAACATCTAGCTTCTGAATTTTCATTAAAGTCTCCAATGCAGTCTGTGATTGAACATATACTGATAGTCTATTTCTATCATAGTTTGAGTAAAAGTCAAATTTTTCTGCTTGGAGAGTTTTCTTAAGTTCTAGAGTGATTGCTCTGTTTGATGGAAGTTTTACCTGTGAGGTGAAAACCACTGTTAGATTAGTCCCTGATTCACTGCTTATAAACTAACTAGCTGCCTCTATTGTGTTATTTTTAGCTCTGAATTTCTCTGGAAATCTTTCAACTATAGGAGGTTTAACAGTTTTAGAAGTTTCTTGCTTAAGAGGTGAGCCACTTCTCTTACCATTTCTTTTCAGTAAATCACTGATCCCTTCAGCCTCCATAGGATTTACAACATTTGTGATGTCCTCCTCTTCTTCCTGGGGGAGGGGAGGATAATCAACTGACAACCCTGAAAATCTATTATGGACACTTACTGAGGGTACAAATTGTAAATTTTGGGTTTGAGGTGCATGATATAAATGACCTTGATGACTTGAATATGGCAGAGGTGCATAGTAAACTGTAGGGGGACCTTGAGTATCTTGAAATGTTGAGTGAGGAAATTGTATAGGTGTTTCATGGGGCTGTCCAGAGTATATTGGAAATGACTGGGTGTGAGATGGTGAGTATGCTATGTATGGTGCTGATAATGATGTTTGTGTAGGAAACAGTCCTTCTAGGGCTGATATTTATCCTGTTTGTATATGGGTTGTCTCTTGTGAATGGCTGGGTCTAATTTTGACACTTCCCCCAGGGTAATCCCCCATTAGAAGGTGTGAATTCCTTAATCAATCTTGATCCAAATATTGTAAAGGCTCTTGCCCGACATCAATACTTTAAGAATACGAAATAGTCTAGCAAATAAGCCTGGACAACAATTTTTTAATTTTACCACGTTGTCCATTTTTCTCGATCCCCAATCTATCAAGTATTTTGAGCACAAGCTGTCTAAATTTAAATTATTATTGCTTTTAAGGACTACCAGGGTTGCCAGTCAGAAGGTTTTTTGGTCCCACTTTGGGTGGTAAAATATTGTCAATTTCGTATAAAAAGTGTGATTTCCCAAATATCTGCCGCTCGCGATGCTTCACATCGCTCGCACTCCTACCAATAAGCTCTTCAATTTGAAAATATTAACCAATCCACATGGGATCCCTTCCACGCAGTTTTCCACATATTTTAAGTTTAAACATCAAAATTCCGCTCTAATGCCATCCATAAACTACAAAATACTAATATTGATTTTACTTAGACCGTGCTGATTCTCTTCTTTGCGCAGCACTTCCACTCTTATCAACTTTCCATCTCTCCCCTAAAAACCCGCTAAACCGCAAATGGTGCTTACTGTATAAAATGGGAATTGGTCCCACAGAGTACTTATTTCTCCGTTTTGTTCTAAGTAGTCTTTGCTCATAGCGCGAAAAAGGAAAGAAAAGAGAAAAGGCTGTTCAAGCTTTTTTTCTTTTGAGAAAACGGAAAAAAGGGACAGCAATACTTGTCTACATTGAGAGTTGTTCATCCAGTTTTTCTACACAGTGGACTATTTAGATAATTACAGTATGTTTGGGTACTTAAAACTTTTCTCTGAAAATACTGAACAGAATGCCACGAAAATGGATCACAAATATTGATGACCCTATGATAAATTAAATAAATAAAAAACAAGTTTTTTCAACTGAAAGTAAGTGGCCACATTAAAATTTAAAATGACCAGAAATTATTACGTATATGAGTTTTTTTTCCAAAATTTGTTTTAGTACTTTCAAAAGAGCTACCTATTCTAGTTAAATGGCCATTGCGATTCAGGAGTCATTCTTAAATATTTGGAAAACAATTCGAACTTTAACGTAAAGAGCGAGGTATTGACTAAGGGGGGAACCCCCTCATAAACGTAATAATTTCTGTTCGTTTTAAGTTTTAATGTTGCTCTATGCTTTCCAATAACCAATACTAAATGTAATATGTAAACAATGGGTAAAGTTCATAACGAGTAGCCCTTCTCCCGGGGACTGAGGGGGGTTAAGTCATCCTCAAAGACACATTTATTAGATTTTCGACTATATTGAACAAAATGGCTATCTAAAAATTTTGATTAGGTGACTTTGGGGAAAAATGAGCCTGGGAGGGGGCGTAGTTGCCCTCCAATTTTTTTGTAACTTAAAAAGGGGACTAGAACTTTCAATTTCGGTTGAAATAAGCCCTCTCGTGATATTCTGGGACCACTGGATCGATACTACCACCTCTAGAAAAAAAAACAAATAAACATGCATCCGTGATCTTTCTTATGGCAAAAAATTCAAATTCCACATTTTTGCAGACCGGAGCTTGAAACCTGTTCAAATGGGTTTTCTAATACGCTGAATTTGATGGTTTGATTTTCATGAGATTCTCTCGCTTTTAGGGGATGTTTCCCCCTTTTTTGAAAATAAGGCAATTTTTTAGGCTCGTAACTTTTGATGGGTGAATTTAAACTTGATGAAAATTCTTTGAAAAAATAAACTAAAACTGATGAAAATTACATATTCGAAATCAGCGTAAATATCCGATACTTTTGAAGTATCTACTGGTATCAAAATTCTGTTTTTTAGAGTATCGGCTACCAGGGGCGTCACGTATTGGGGGGGGTACGCCCCCTCCTCCCAATATTTTCGGTGACTCGGTAAAAAAATTGAGTCGGTAAAACCGCGGCGCGAAGCGCTGCGGTTTTACGGACTCAATTTTTGAAATAAATAAATGAGATGAATGAAATTACTGAAAGAAGATGAAAACACTGACGTGACATCCACTGAAATCTAGATCCTCCCTAAGTCTCGAAAACCTCAGGGTCAGTCGGTAAATGAGACGATTTTACCTACTCAATTTTTAGATTTGATTGAAAGGGGCCGCTATCTCGATCTCATTCGGTAATAGGAGCGGCAAAATCGACCAGAAACAGTGGATGACTCAATGAAAATTTATTCGGTAGCAACTTGTTGAGAACTTCCGGATTGTGAATCATCGGGGTTCAGTTCAGTTTCAAGATTGATTTCAATTGCAAAGACCATATTAACAATAAAAAAAAGTATGTCAAGTTTAAGGACAAATCGGGTGAAAATAAAGTGCTTGGCGTGTAAAAATATTTTCGATAAGGATTACCGTAAGCGTCATAACGCCAGTTTTCATAAAAATGAACCTGAGCCGAAATGGATCCTAGCGACCGAGCAGGTAGTGACTAACGCATTTGCTGCATCAGCTCCTAAGAAAATGAAATTGGCAGTTCATTCCAACAGAGGAAAAGGTAAGACATAGCCTATACAATTAAATTGTTCACTGCGAATTGACCAGTGGGAGTAGTAATCTATATAAAGGTTTGAACCCTACAAGAAAACCTACGCCTGAGGCAGTGTGGTTTGACGATTACATTGCAAAAAGCGAGCAGTACGAGCGGGGATTCCCCACTGGTTCCTGAAGTCTATCTTGTTACACAAGTTTGCTTCAACTCCACGTTTTCAACCAGATGGGGTTTTTGAGACACATTCAGCATGGCGTGTTTTATCTTTTTTTTTTTTTTATTTTGGCAATTGACATTTTTTTCTGATAACAAGTACCATTCATTGCGATCATAGCTCTAAAAAAGGGTTTAGCATTTGCGATTTGAATCGTATGAAGGTGGAGAAAACAAAGGGTTTAGCATTTGCGAATTGGACTATACGAACGATATTAATTGAATAATAGGGAAAAAACAGAGCTAGAATAGCATTTGCGAATTGGATCGTATGAAGGTGGAGAAAAAAAGGGTATATCATTTGCGAATTGGTGGTTATCAGTTAAGGTAACCCCGTATGAAGGTGGAGAAAAAAAGGGATAAGGGATTCGCGAGTTGGACTATACGAACGATATTATTTGAATAATAGGGAAAAAACAGAGCTAGATAGCATTTGTGAATTGGATCGTATGAAGATGGAGAAAAAGAGTTAAAGTGATTAGCAGTTAAGGTAACCTCAATGGCGTTTGAACAGTGTTGTCAGTTTAAAATAGAGTCTAACGTTATAGTATACTAAAAAGTTGATACTAAGAGAGATTTAGATGGCGAGAAAAGAATTTTAATAATGGATAGCTTTACTTCTTCGATGTGTTCCGTATAATACACAAGTGGCGTTTGAACAGTGTTGTCAGTTTAAAATATAGTCTAACGTTATAGTATACTAAAAAGTTGATAACAAGAGAGATTTAGATGGCAAGAAAATAATTTTAATAATGAAATTCAGAACAAACCTTAGAAATCCTTGCAAATCAAGTAGTAAGGTGTATGTGATTACGAACCATCAAGGATCATATGCACCAACGACCCTAACCAGCAGAGACATCAACCCCCCCCCCCCCGAGGTCCCCTATCCCCAAACTCGAAGGGCGCCCCCTCCCCTCCAACTTTTTGGCCCCCTCCACCATTTTTTTTAATTTTTTTTTAATTTTTTTTTTATATATTTTTTTAATTTTTTTAACATGATATATTTTTTAACTTTTTCTTTTTTAAATGTCTTCAAATAAGATGAAACATACTTAAAACAAAACAAAAAAAAATCATAGTTACATTCTATTGATTTTCAAAGTTCATTTTGAATTTCTTTCGTTGAAATGCAAGAGTTGGAATATTTCAGTAGTGTTTTGTCGTGGTTTACATTGTCACACTTACATTCTCTTTGAGTTTAAGATTAAACTCAAAGAGAGTTTAAGTTTAAGATTAAACTTATTTAGATTAAAGTTTAAAGATAAAACACTTTGAGTTTAAGATTAAATTCCTCATATATTTTTTGTCCGTATTTTTACACTTAATGTCCAACAAAGTTAGCACATCCCTTGACAAATACAGCTTGCAGTAGTCAAACCCATTTTTACACCCTCCCTCTGCCCACACTTTTTTGGAAAAACTGTATTAAGCAGGAGTACACCAACGATGGTGTAGACTATCTTGACATGAATCGATTGAGGGAATTGCTTCCTCGGCAAATCTCGACATGGAGTTGTAATAATCATAAGGATAAGCGCCCTCGACCGTCAACAAATCATATAAATAATTTGGAAATTGTTGCTTGAGAAGGGGGAAAGTAGTGCAGCCGTCATCGTTTTCCTGCACTTGAATTAATTCGCTCAAAGATTTGGGGAAAAAACTGAAGGAATCTAAAAAGTGAATTTTATTCGTGTACTCAACGTTGTCTTCGACACATTTCCACATAATTCCAAAACAAGCAACTTTTCCGCTAATTTAGGAATGTGTTTGTAGGACAAGCTGTCTATCACCCATGCATCATCCACAACCCCATTTCTTTGATGTGCCATTGCTGGTAGCACATACTTCAGATCGTAGTTAGAGTTATGTATAAAAACCGTAAGAAAAAGTTGTTGTTTAATTTTTAAATTAAATGAATTGTGAGCCCATCCCCGAAAGTTACTTTTCCCCGTTGAACTGGGGTCAATAAGGTGGTTATAATCCTGAACCGCGTCTTTTGGAGCAAGATCACCCCTACAAACCCAGCAAATTGTCCCCTTTTCTAGTGCCAGTTGCTCCTTATCTGATTAAATAAAAAAACTAGTTTTTTAAACTGAAAGTAAGGAGCGACATTAAAACTTAAAACGAACAGAAATTATTCCGTTTATGAAAAGGGCTGTCCCCTCCTAAACGCCTCACTCTTTACGCTGAAGTTTGACTTTCTCATAACTCTATTTTTTTTAAACAATGAAAAACTTTAGCGTAAAGAGCGAGGCGTTGAGGAGGGGACAGCCATTTTCATATACGGAATAATTTCTGTTCGTTTTAAGTTTCAATGTCGCTCCTTACTTTCAGTTTAAAAAACTTGTTTTTTTATTTAATTTCTGATCGGTTTTTAGTTAATGCAGCTTTTATTTTGGCTCACCGTCAATGAATAAGTAAACAAAATTTGCATAAAAATTTTACTTTTCTTTTGCTAAATGGCTGTCTCTAAATTTGGTTCTGACGTAATTTACAAATTAACTTACATAACGAACTTCTATATTCGTATATTTTTCTTCTGGCAAAAATGCAAAGTTGCAAATTTTTGCAGATATGAGCTTGAAACCTATGTAATAGGGTTTTTTGATACGCTGAATCTGACGATTTGATTTTCATTAAAATTCTTTCACTTGTAGGGGATATTTCCCCCCTCTTTAAAAAATCAGGTAAATTTTCTCAGGTAGCCTTTGATGAGTAATACTAAACTTAATAAAATTTATATATTTAGAATCAGCATTATAAGCCCATTCTTTTGATACATTTATTGACATCAAAATCGTTTGACGTTTATTGACATTTATTGACATCCGTTTTTAAAAGTTTCGATTACTATTGAGCCGTATCGCTTGTTTTTTTATTTTTTTTATTACGTATATGTTATTACGCATATGATGGGTTTCTCCCCTTAGTCAGTACCACGCTCTTTACGTTAAAAATTAAAAAAAAATTTAATTCGCAAACCCCTGAATCAGAAAGGCCGCTTAATTAGAAGAGATAGCTCTTTTGAAAGTACTAAAAAAACTGTAGCGTAAAGAGCGAGGTATTGACTTGAGGGAGACCCCCCTCATATACTCAATAATTTCTGTTCGTTTAAATTTTTCATGTTGGTCCTTAGTTTTAGTTGAAAAGACTTGTTTTTTTTTAATTTAATTTCTGATCGTTTTTTAAATAATGCTTGTAGATCCGGCGCCCCCTTCATAGAAATGTCCCTTACCCCAAAGAAACATCCTCCACGGAAAGATTCTCCCGAGTAACCCCCTTCTCCAGCCCCCCCCCCCACCAGAAAAAAATCCTTCCTGAAAATGTCTGTATACTTCCCAATAACCAATACAATAACCAATACATGTAAGAAATGGGCAAAATTCATAACTTGCAGCCCTTCCCCTGGGAACTTTGGGGGATTAAATCATCCTAAAAGATATATTTATTAAATTTTCGACTATGCTGAACAAAATGGTTATCTCAAATTTTTAATTTGGTGACTTTGAGAAAAAATGAGCGTGGGAGGGGGCCAAGTTGCCCTCCATTTTTTGGTTACTTAAAAAGAGCACTAGAACTTTTAATTTTCGTTCCAAAGAGCCCTCCTACGATATTGTAGGACTACTGAGTCAATACGATTACCCCTGGAAAAAAAAACAAATAAACACGCATCCGTGATCTTTCTTCTGGCAAAAAAGGAAAATACCACTTTTTTGTCAATAGGGGCTTGAAACCTCTACAGTAGGGTTCTCTGATACGCTGAATATGATGATGTGATTTTCATTAAGGTTCTTTAACTTTTAGGGGGTCTTTCTACCTTTTTTAGAAAATCAGCCAAATTTTCTAAGGCACTTAACTTTTGATGGGTAAGATTAAACTTGATGAAACTTATATATTTGAAATCAGAATTAAAATCTGATTTTTTTGATGGAGCTATTGGTATCAAAATTCCGTTTTTTAGAGTTTCGGTTGCCATTGAGCCGGCTCACTCCTTTCTTACAGTTCGTTACCACAAACTGTTTGAACAGTTCGTTACCACGAACTGTTTGAACAGTTCGTTACAATGAACTGTTTGAAAATCCCAAAGGCCATTTAATTAGAATAAAAAGCTCTTTTGAAAGTACTAAGGAAAACTTTAGCGTAAAGAACGAGGTATTGACGACAGGGTGAACCCCTAATATATGTAATAATTTCTGTTAGCATAAGTTTTTCATGTTCTTCCTTACTTTCAGTTGCAGAAGCGTTTTTTTTTAATTTAATTTCGGATCGTTTTTTAAATAATGCTGGAAAATCCGGTACCTCCTTCATGAAAAATCCCCTTCCCCATGCGAAATTCCTCTATGCAAAGATCCTCCCATGTAAACCCCACCCTAAGCCCCCCCCCCCAACCCGAAAAAAAAACCCCCGGAAAATGTCTGTATAATTCGTAATAACCTATACTATATGTAAAAAATGGGCAAATTTCGAAAATTGCAGCCCTTCCCTTTGGGACTGTGGGGAGGGGGGGGGGGTTAAGTCATCCTTAGAGACATAGTTTTTACATTTTTCGACTATGCTGAACCAAATGGCTATCTCAAAATATCGATCAAGTGACTTTGGGAAAAAAATGAGCGTGGGAGGGGGTCTAGGTGCCCTCCAGTTTTTTGGTCACTTAAAAAGGGCACTAGAACTTTTTATTTCCTTTCGAATGAGCCTTCTCAAAATATTCTATGACCACTGGGTCGAAACAATTACCCCTGAAAAAAAACACGCATCGTGATCTTGTTTCGAGCAAAAAATCTAAATTTCAAAATTTTTGCAGATAGGAGCGTGAAACTTCTTTAATAGGGTTCTCTGATAAACTGAATGTGATGGTGTGATTTTCGTTAAAGTTAATTAAAAATGCAAAATTCCACATTTTTGCAGATAGGAGTTTGAAACTTCTTTAAAAGTGTTCTTTGATAAGCTGAATGTGATGGTATCATTTTCATTAAAGTTAATAAAAATTAATGTCTCAAAATATTGATCAGGTGACTTTGGGAAAAAATGAGCGTGGGAGGGGGCCTAGTTGCCCTCCATTTTTAAGTGGAGTTAATGTTAATTCAATTTAGTTAAGACAAAATTTGCAATTAAAACAAAATTTTATTGTTAAAAAAAAATTGATTTATGAGACAGTTAAAGTTTGGCGTAAAGAGCGAGGCGTTGAGGAGGAGACAGGCCCCTTTCATATACGGAATAATTTCTGTTAATTATAAGTTTTAACGTCGTTTCTTAATTTGAGTTAAAAATAACTTGTTTTTTTATTTAATTTCTGAACGTTTTTGAATTAATGCACGTTTTGATTTTGCTCACCGTACATGAATAATTAAAACAAAATTTGCATATTAATTTTACTTTTATTTTGTCAAATGGCTTTCTCAAAACTTGTTTAATTTTATTTGCGAACGTTTTTATTAGTAATAAATATACGTAACTTACGAATTAACTTACGTAACGAACATCTATATTCATATATATTTAATACGTATATTAGGGGGTTCACCCCCTAGTCAATACCTTGCTCTGTAAGCTAAAGTTTGAATTTTGTTCCAATTCTTTAAAAATGACCTCTTAATCACAAAGGCCGAATAATTAAAACAAAGTTTGCATATTAATTTTACTTTTATTTGGTTAAATGGCTTTCTCGAAACTTGTTTAATTTTATTTAAGAACGTTTTTATTAGTAATAAATATACGTAACTTACGAATTAACTTGCGTAACGAACTTCTATGTTCATATATTTTTAATACGTATATTAGGGGGCTCGCCCCCTAGTCAATACCTCGCTCTTTAAGGTAAAGTTAGAATTTTGTTCCAATTTTTTTAAAATGACCCTTAATCACAAAGGCCGTTAATTAGAATAAATAGCTCTTATGAAAGTAATAAAAATTCTTTGGCTTAAAGAGCGAGATATTGACTAGGGGGTTAACCCAATCATACAAGTAATATTTTCTGTTTGTTTTAAGTTTTGATGTTGCTCCTTACTTTCAGTTGAAAAACTTGTTTTTTTTTACTTAATTTCTGATCTTTTTTAAAAAATGCTTGGAAATCCGGCGCCCCCTTCATAGCGATTTCCCTTCCCCCATGAAAACTTCAGTCATGGAAAGATCCTCCCATATAACCCCCGACCCACCCGCTCCCCTACTACCAGAAAAAAATCCCCCCTGAAAACGTCTGTATACTTCCTAATAACCATTACTATATGTTAGCATTGGGTAAAGTTAATAACTTTCAGCCCTCCCCCGGGGACTTCGGGGGATTAAGTAATCCTAAAGGACATAGTTCTCATATTTTCAACCATGCTGAACAAAATGGCTATCTCAAAATTTTTATCAGATGACTTTGGGAAAAAAATGAACGTGGGAGGGGGCCTAGTTGCCCTCCATTTTTTGTTCACTTAAAAAGGACACTTGAACTTTTAATTTCCATTCCAATGAGTCCTCCCACAATATTCTAGGACCACTGGGTCGTAACGATCACCCCTGAAAAAAAAACGCATCCGTGATCTTTTTTCTGGCAAAAAATGCAAAATTCCACGTTTTTGTAGATAGGAGCTTGAAACCTCTACAGTAGAGTTCTCTGATTCGCTGAATATGATGGTGTGATTTTCATTAAGATTCTATAAATTTTAGGGGGTCTTTCACCCTTTTTTTGAAAATCAGCCAAATTTTCTCAGTCGCGTAACTTTATGAAAATTACGCGCATGGGTAGAACTGATGATGGGTAGCACTAAACTTGATGAAAGTTATATATTTGAATTCAGCATTGAAATCTGATTCTTTTGATGTATCTATTGGTATCAAAAACCCGTTTTCTAGAGTTTCGGTTACCATTGAGCCGGGTCACTCCTTAATTACAGTTCGTTACCACGAACCGTTTGATACTGATATTGGGTAGTTTGTGTGACGCAATCGCGAAATAGATTTATTTGCTGTTTTTATTAAACGCACCAATAATTTCTCCATGCTATCCTTCTCATCCATAGTTGCAAAAAACTCTTCCTATTGCATTTTATTGTTGGAATCGCGTCGGGCATGGGCATAGGAACATATTACGAGTTTGTGTTCCTTGACTATATTTGGCCTTGATGGGCCCAATACCTCCAATAGTCTTGCTTCACAATCCCAAGATACTTTATCAATCTGTAACAGGGAATTTTGGAAATTTTTAAATTGAAAAGTAGCTTTGTCTCCTGCCGGCATTTCTATCCTTTCATTGCCATGAAGTTTGCAATATCTCATATGATCCGTGAATGTTCTTTCAGTTCTAAATAGGGAAAGAGACATGGGACAATAGTGACGTTTCCCTTTCCGAACGCCTTGAGACAAGAGTCAACTTATTGTCGTAACGGGGAAAAAATGACCGTAGGAGTTTACATCTTTGGGAGGCTCATAGACAATCCAAAACCCAATTTTTAAAATTATCTACCAACGGTGTCCTAACTGAATATAAAACTCCTTTTTTATTTGGCTTCTTTCCCCCATTTACAAATTCTGTATCATACTGAAGAACAACCACCCACAACCGAGATTTTCATTTGCTTTTTCAAATATGGTTATTTCTTTTAAGGACACTGGATACTTTCTCTCTAAACAATCAAAATTTACTTTAGGGAAGTTGTCTCCACCATTACGTGCAAGTCTGTCGAGATTTTTCATTGTTGAATCATTTTTCAATGTTTTATGAGCTGTTGCTAAAAATGAGTACTTAAAGCATTGCAGCTTTGTTTCAAAATTGAAGCTTTGAACTCCATTCGTAGCCGAAAAATCCGGGTGGCATTCTATTCGTCAACTACCTGTCCCTGCCTCCCTTAAAATTAAGTTTTTTTTAATCTATTGAGATTCAGATCCATATATTCAATGTATAGAGTTGCGGAACCGCTTCCCTGCTCGTTAAATGTGTCCAAAGTTGATATCAATCCATTGACCCAATTGAAAAAGCTACCATCAAAATCAATGAGGCCAGGATAGGAAGTATGGTTGCCGGTTGAAAAAATGAAAATAAAAAATGTCTTCTAACGTCCCTTTTTGTAAGTAAACCTTTTGATTGACTGATGCCTTAATCACCCCCTGACCGCCCCACTTTTGAATCTGAATCTCAATAAGTGCTCGAATTCGGTCGATGTTGGTATGAAGAACATTGAGAGGGTCTGTTAAAATAACACCCCCGTCAACCAAGTTTTCCCCAGGACGATTAAAATCTACCCTGATGTGTTTGTAAGTGTCCTAGAGCAGAGTCTAACAAATAAAATTCACGTAATTCCGGGGACGCGACACTATTTTCATGTCCTGCACCTATTTGCACAGGACCTAATTCACTAATAATAAAATCATCGTCAAAAATGTCCCCGGAAACATCAGATCCAACAATTTCTATAAGGCTGTTTATCTCTTCCGTTGTAAACTGGAACTCCGGGGAATACTAAACGACGTACCTTCACTAATATCATCTGATTGTTTCGGTGAGAGTGGACAATTATGCATGATATTCAGAAGTCCTGGGCCAGGGAAGGTAGTTGTTTTTGTAGCTTTCCCCTGAAACTAAAATGAATGGATTGAGTTTTTTTTCTTTGAGGAAAGTTTTATCACAATTATAACAAGCTATTTTTTTTCTTAGTTGGATCTGTTTTCATATTATTTATCAAACAAATGTTTTTTTTCCTAATTAGATTTGTATTTTTTTTATTTTTCTTTTTTTTCTTAATTGGATTTGTATTCGTATTATTATTTATCAAACAAATGCATAATAAATTAAAGATTGTGCTTATAGCATTATTTATAAAACAAGTGCATAATAAATTACGAATTTTGCTAATAGCACACACAAACACACACACACACAAATACACACACACACACACACACGCAAAAACACAGACACACACGCACACACACACACACACACATTCTCACACGCACAAAAACACTCACACACACACACACGCACATACACACATGAGGAGAAAGATAAATTTAATTTTTTCTTGCGTTTCCAACAGAAGAGCTGGCCAATGTTTTTACAACGGACCCATTTTTATCAAGGGGATAGAAATGGATTCTCAAGGATTTTGAATACTGTCAACCTTATCCAGTAAATCACCTAATATTGACGTATCCAAATCACCAGGAGACTGTGTGCCACCTTCCTCTAAAATAGCTTCAAAATTGAACTCTTCATTCCTTGCTCTTTTTTCTGATGAATGTACATTGTCCTAGAATATGGACCCAGTTATATTGATTGTGATAATGCATGTATTAATTTCTACAACTTACACAAAAAAACAGGAGGTCATAATCCCGGGTGTAAAAGGTACCCACTACTGATATTCTTCACAATTGTAGAAAGAACGATTGTATAAATTTCGAGGGGGGACTCTTTGGATTGGTAATCGGAATTTCTAATGTCTTTTTTAAGATTCAGTGATTGGAGAGTAAACCCCCCTCCCACCTGCTTCCTGCCCCATTAATTTCCTAAATTTATCTAATCAAAATTTTGAGATAGCCCTATTTTCAGTTAGAAGGTGAGGAAATTTTATGTCTTTTGAGAACCCCCCCCATACTTTGGAAGTTGTTTTCTCCATAATTTGAGGGGGGGGGGTGTATTACTCATATGCATAATAATTTCTGTTTTTTAGTGTTGTCATAGGAACTTCAAAAAAATATTCATTTGACTTGAAATTGAAAGGGCTTTCAAGTTGCCAAAAGTGATTTGAGGGTAAACCCCCCTACCCCTGCCTCCTGCCCCATTAATTCCCTAAATATATCTAATCAAAATTTTGAGATAGACCTATTTTCAGTCAGAAGGTGAGGAAATTTTGTGTCTTTTTCACAACCCTTCCCCCATACTTTGGAAGTTGTTGTCTCTATATGTTGAGGGGGGGGGGGTTATTACTCATATGCATAATAATTTCTGTTTGTTTTTTTAAATCTACATAAAGTTGACATGGAAAAAACGAACTTAGCGTTTGTGCTTGATCAAGTATTAGTTTGAAGATTCTGAGCACAACCGTGGCATGAATTGGTTGAACAATTGCAGTTTTTTCACACATTTTGGGCATAAAATGATAAATTATGTAGTAACTTTCGAAAATGATTGATTTGTAATGGAGTAAACAACTCAATTAGACATTTTCACGCGTAGATAGATAATATGTTACACTCTGACAAATATACTATTTTGTTTTTACATAATTCTTTGTAACTGTTTACTGAAGTGTCAATGTGCCGCAATTGAACAAAAAAGCATATATATATATATATATTCAGATGAAGATTTAGAAAATATACTAGTAACACAATGAACAAATTGGAAGCGACTTCTTTGGAACTGTCTTCATCAATTGAGCAAATAGTAAGTTCTCTCTTTCTCTCTCCCTCTCTCGCGTCTATTTTTGTCTAAATGAAATTTAAAAGATAAAAAAATTCGCTAAAAATTATCTTTATTCTGTTTGTATATAATAGTAACACTGACATATTTATTGGAAAATCGGGAAAATTGATATCTACAATTGACATTCTTTATAAGCAAAAATAGGAATACTTCTAGGTTTTGTTTGTATATGGTTCTCACATATACTTATCAAATAGAAGTCAATGTGTGATCAAATAGTAATTTCTATTTCTCTCTCTCTCTCTCTCTCTCTCTCTCTCTCTCTCTCTCTCTCTCTTTCTTTCTCTCTCTCTCACGTCTATTTTTGTCTGGATGAAATTTAAAAGATAAAAAAATGCACTAAAAATTCTCTTTTTTCTTTTTGTATATTAATAGTAACACTGACAGATTTATTGGAAAATCCGAAAAATTCATTTGTCAATTGACATTGTTTATAAGCAAAAATAGGAATACTTCTAGGTTTGGTTTGTATATGGTTCTCACATATACTTATCGAGTAGAAGTCAATGTGATGTTTTGCAATTAAACAAGAAAATCTCTTTCTCTCTCTGATGTCTACTTTGTCCTTATGAAACTTAAAAGCAAAATAATGTTTTCCCCCTAGACTCTAAAAAAATAATCAGATCATTCCAAACATAGTGAAAATATTGTATTCTATTATAGGAACAAAAATGGACTGATGGGCAGGATAATCTGGCCGAGTTCGGAATGACAGAGGCCGATGACGAAACTCTGTTGATGGCCGTTGAAGAACTTGAAGAAGAACTTGAAGAAGGTCAAATTGTGGAAGAAGACGATGAGGTTGTTTACATCAAAACCGTGTTTAAATGCAACAATGATGTAAAGCCGGAAGAAGATGATGATGATTTGGTATACTTAAAAACAATTATACATTTAGTTTTAGAGTAATAGATTTTTTTGTTTTGTTTTTATTAAAATGGCGGAATAAAACAAACCTAGAATATTGACAGATAAAACATGTTGATAGAACAAGTTTCGTTGAATCTATGGGAAAATATGATAAAAACTCAATGATAGCTCACGTCATTATCATCAGCAGTTAAATCATCAATATTCCTTTTGTCTGACATAATTGTTTCTTTACTGAACACAGTTGAGCTTATGACGTTACAAAATCTTACAAGACTATTTATATCTATACTCAAGGTCAAAGAAATCTGTTATGTAAGAGTTAAGGGACTCAAGAGCGCTCCCTAACGTTCAAAACCAGATTATACAAGAGTGCCTTAGGGGTAGAGAATGACCTAGATAATGGTCATTCAATCTCAAGAGTGCCCTAGGGATGACTACGATAAAGTTCGTTCAAGCTACATACTCGATACTCACTCTCTTTCAAAGGTGTATAGGTCTAAGCAAATCCATACAACATTGCGAGGGGATACTCACTCTCTTTAAAAGGTGTAGAGGTTTAAGCAAATACATACGACGTTGTGAGGGGATACTCACTATCTTTAAAAGGTGTAATAGGTCTATGCAAATCCATACGACAATGCGAGGGGATACTCACTCTCTTTAAAAGGTGTAGAGCTGCTATAGAAGTATTACCTATATAAGAGGGGCTACTTACTCTCTTTGAAAAGGTGTAGAGCTGCTATAGAAATATTACTTATATGAGAGGGGATAATCACTCTCTTTAAAAGGTGTAGAGGGCCCTAGGGTATGATCTAGATAAAGTTCATTCAACCTGATATGCTTCAGTGGTTCCTATGGCCTCTATAGAAGTATAATAGAGAATGACCTTGATAAATTTCTTTCAACCTCAAGAGTGTCCTAGGGAATGACCTAGATAAAGTTCATTCAACTTGATAAGCTTCAGTGTTTCCTATGACCTCTATAGAAGTATAATAGTGAATGACCTCGATAAAGTTCATTAAACCTCAAGAGTGAACTATGGAATGACCTAGATAAAGTTCATTCAATTTGATACGTTTCAGTGGTTCCTATGGCTTGTATAGAATTATAATAGAGAATAATCTTGATAAAGTTCATTCAACCTCAAGAGTGCCCTAGGGAATGACCAAGATAAAGTTCATTCAACTTGATACGCTTCAGTGGTTCCTATGGCCTCTATAGAAGTATAATAGAGAATTAACTTGATAAGGTTTATTCAACCTCAAGAGTCCCCTAGGGAATGACCTAGATAAAGTTCATTCAACTCTATACGCTTCAGTGGTTCCTATGGCCTCTATAGAAGTATAATAGAGAATGACCTTGATAAAGTTCATTCAACCTCAAGAGTACCCTAGGGAATGACCTAGTTAAAGTTCATTCAACTTGATACGCTTCAGTGGTTCCTATTGCCTCTATAGAAATGGAACATAGATCCCTACTGATATGTGCATTTTCCATGGGGTTTTCTCTCAATTTCGATATTTCCAGTATCTAAATTCGTATCTTCCCCTTATGTTTAAATAATATCATCTGGTTGAAAAGATGGATCTTCACTAAAAGCTTTTCTTATTGTGGTTGTTCCTATGACATTTTGGTAAATTGTTTCACAGAATCAATGAGGTCCATTGGCAGTAAAATACCAGGAAAAGAGGTTCTTATTCTGTCACTCCATGGTGCTTAAAAATTCTTCAGGATGTGAATATTTACCTTTTGGCTCCTCTTTCACTATAGTTTCTACCGAAGGGTTTGTATTTATTATCTTTTTTAATTCAGAGACGGCAATCCTCACTCCCTCTGTTATGTTTGTCTCTGTGAACAGAGTTTCTGAATATTTTCATCATCTAATTAAGGACTGCAGCGAATGCTGCTGCATCACTCTCATACAACTGAATACCACAAACTCTGAAATCAAAGATTTTGAATGTGCTGCGGCACAGAACGTTCGTATAAATTTTATCATATCAGCTCCGCGGATAATCAATTTTTATTTTCCTTTTCCTGTGTTCCCAGAAGTTACCATAACGAAAGACCAATCTAAATATTGGTCCAAGCTATGATCATTAAAAACTCAAAGAACCGCATATATTAGTACCCAAAAAGTAAAATTACTATTGTATGGAATCCTTATTTGCGTTTTTTGGCGGATAGCATAGTTACCGTCTTCCAAAAAATTTGAAATCGAGCCTGTATCGTGTCGTTCCGAGACTGCTTCAAAATTTGAATACGGAGACATTCCTTTCTTACCACTGGGAGAAACTAACGCATTTAGGTATTTCCTTTTGTTGGGATTATCTATTTTGCATATAATACCCCCAGCAGCATCAAAATGAAGGGTCAATTTTGTTTTATCTCTGAAGCAGCTAAACTAATCTGGAATTCTGTAAATAAGACAAAGCAAAAAGGAAGCCAAAATTGTCTTTGCATGTAGTCAATGCAATTGGGCTTTTTCGTCTTCGAGAAAAATAATTGCACTTTTGCTGTTGCTACATTATAAGTTTTTATTTTTGCTTCTAGCTCCAAGAAAAGATGAAAATGTAACTGCATTGATTTAGTGTTCTCGGAAAGAGCCTTTTGTAGAACACTCAAGGAATACAGGAGGAGAAATATTTTGTCTTCTAGACGAATAGTATACGCCTTGGAAGTCTCTTTGATATGTCTGAAATGTACTCTTATTATTCTTTATTTCTTGAACTTTAGCATCACTTTTTTTACCTGAAGGTTTACCTTGTTATGATCTGGATGTTATGAATGATTTTTTTTGGGATGGGAGTAGTTTCAATCCCTTGACCCGTCTTTTGGCCTTTCTTTAAGTCACAATACATTTTAAAAATAAGGTAATTTATTCTTCATTACTGAGGCTTTCCAAAATTATACAAGTATATAAAATTTTCAAATCATGGTCACCAGTTCATGTCAGTGATTATGATTATTTAAATATTTATTTTCTTTTTTGTAAATAATTTGTATGCAAAATAAAAACCGCTTTAAATTTAGATTATTTTTACTGTAGAGAAAACAGCTTTTTTGTTGTTAGAAAGCAAAAGGGGACTAGCCCAACTTGTTTTGTAGTAGTATCTGTTCGTTGTTAAGTTTGACTGGATTGGTTAGCTTAATTCATGTTCGTTTTTATTCATTTTTTGATAGCTAATTAATTAGTGATAGCATGTGAATTTTGAATTATGATTTAGCTTTACTTCTGTTTGGGTTCCATATAGTGAATAACTTTAAATTCAATTAAAACTATTATTATGTTTGTTTTATGATTTATAAAAAACCAGAAAATATGATAAATATTTTTGAATTGTCGAATTTGATATTTTCTCGTTTTTTCGGGAAGTCTGATCCTTAAGAGAGAAATTTGTATTTTTTTTCTTGTCTGATGAGCTAGTTTAAGGTGTTTTTGTCACCGTTGTGAATTATCTGCCACGCTGAAAGATGCAACCAGGTATTGACCCTATGTGTAAACTGCCAAGCTTGTGTATTTACTTTTGTGTTTGAATAAAAATCTTACGTTCCCTTCTTTAATTTGTTTTTATACCTTAAATCGATACTTGGAAACAGATGCAAGTCGTGATTCCAACTTTCTAACCTATAAACTTGATATATAATGCTCTTTGTTTGAGTATCACTTTTGTCATTCTGTCATTCTAACAAAGATTTTGTTAGCTTCAAATTTTGCACATTCAAGAGGCTAATTTATGACGGGTGGGAAATATCTCGTAGCCACAAATTTCCAGCTTTTATTGTTCCTAAAGCAAAGACATTAGATATCGAGTTTGAGTCGCATTTAACTTTGGACACTTCCAAATCAGGCGATACTGAATATTAGATAGAATAAAATTTAATTCTAAATAGAAAATTAAATTATGAAGGATGGGATGTGAAATAAAACCGGACTCAACGATTTGAATAATCAAATACAGGAGACGAATTTGGTTCACAAGTTTCACTAGCACAAAAAATTATCTATTTTGTTTCACTACACCATAACACTTGTCAATAAGCTTGTGGATGTAAAATTCCATGGAACATCTTTCTTTTGAATACCTTCTTTTAATTTTTAATTTCATTCCCCCTCATCTCCTCTTAGTCGCACCAATAATAATAATAATAATCTTTAAGCATTTAAAAAAAACTAAGTGCAAACTACAATTTAATTCACATAAAAGTAGTAGCCGAAGAATGGTCTTCACATGATTAAAGCCCTACTTCAATACCAAGTTGAAAAATGCTCTCTCCCATAAGACATCCTCCTGCTGCAAGAAGTCCCCGCTTACGGTGGCCAATTTAAATTATCAAATAAAAAACTTTTTTTTAATTCAAATTCTACGAAAAATCCATAAATATAAAATATTCAATTCCCCCCCCCCCAATAATAAAAACTCACAGTATTGTAAACTTCTGTCTACTCCTTTTTTTTTTACATTTTTTTCTAGGTTATTTAACGTTTTAAGCAACTTCTCAACTATATTCAATACACGATAGTTTATATTATTTGTTTAATAACGTGAGAATACATATACAGAGAAAATAAGGTAGCAGAAGAACAATCAAATAAGACGAAGGTGAAATATTGACTGCCTTTTAAAAGTATGCACTTGGCACCAACTTTCTAGAATCGGAAGTCGCAGCTATTGCCTCCTCAACCGGCCTGGGAACAAACCCTTTCTCACAACTACCTTTATTCCCGAATGCCCCCCCCCCTGGACCGAGCTCTGGTTGGAATATATATAACAAACTCTGCTAACATGAGACCCGGAAAAGGCGTCTCAAATTTATCCCAAATACTTTACAGTATAACTTCAGCTTAATTTTACATTGCATAAAATAAATATACTTTTATATATGAATCAAATAAGCTGAAATGACGGAACTACCACATTTTAAATTTTCATTCTTTTCTTTTTATTTCCTTTTCCCCCCTTCCGGATTAATCGGAAGGGAGGAGTTTTTTTAATCTTGCGTCTTGAATATCCTTTAAATCTTACGCTAACTGAAAGGCAATTAGCCCTGAGCTGCATCCACTAAGTTAAATATCTAGCTGGTATATTCAGCTTAGGAAGATTCTTTACTTGGAGTCTTTACGAATTTTCATTTATCTTGGTGTGAAGGAGTGATTGAGAGGAAAGCGGATGTGGAAGGCTAAATAACTTTTGTGTGGCCCTTTAAGGTGTGATTTAGAAAATAATGCTATAAATAAATTTAGAACGAGAGCTTTCTAATGATGTGCTGTTTGAAAACTTGACACTAAAAAAAACTTGTTTGGGCTAAATCTAAGCTGGGCTAAATACAATAATGGGATTTTTTAGTTTTTAAATAGCCACGTGACAACTCATTTGAAAACTCCTGACATATTTCCTTCCCGGGACATGCTTTGAAAAATGAGCCTAGAAAATGACTGAAAATATAACACAGGATACCGATATGACCGATACGATGTATGTGATACCAATATGCCCAATACCGATACTTCGATACCGATACGACCGATACCACGTACTGCCCTTCCCCAGGGACTATGGAGGGTCATATCATCATCAAAACCATATCTATTGGACTTCTGAACTATGTTTAACAAATTTTTATAGGACGACTTTGGGATGAGGCGCTAGTTGCCCTCCAATGTTTTCGGTCACTTAAATAAGGCACTAGCATATTTAATCTACGTTTTAATGAGCCATTAAACATCTCTCTGATGATAGTCATGTGACACCTCCTTTGAAAGCTCCTGACAAAAGAAATTTTAAATATCCAAGTCTTATCCAATAGTTTTTGAACCAAATTTGAGTTTGCAATGTTTTTCTTTGGAAGGTACTTACATTCAGAGGTAGGAGGGATTATAGAGCTAATACATTCCTAGGCAAGGAAAGCTTCTCAATTTAAGATATGTATTACTAAAAAGAATCTTTTTACATGTTTTCATTTTTCTTGTTTTAACATTGAGGGTTTGAGAGGAAAGGGGAGATTGGAGGCAAAAGAGGATTTGTGTGGCCCTTTTAGGTTTGATGCAGAAAATAACACTCGAGAAATGTTCAAGAGAAAGATATCTTTCAAATGATCTGCTGTTTGATAAGCTTTGACAGAAAATGAAAAACCTCATTTGGGCTACCTCTAGACTACCTTCATAACAGTAAAAATAAAATATAATTGAATACAGTCATGCAAAACCTAATTTGAAAGCTCCTGACATAAAGATTTTAAATATCTAAGTCTTATGCAATAATTTTTGAACCAAATTTGAATTTGCCATGTTTTTCTTTGGGAGGTACTTATATTCAGGGGAAGGGGGTTGATGGGGCTAGGGAATTCCTGGGCAATGAAAACTTCTCTATTTAAGATATCAAACAGTTCGTGGTAACGAACTGTAAGTAAGGAGCGACCCGGTTCAATGGTATCCGAAACTCTAAAAAACGGAATTTTGATACCAATAGATACATCAAAAGAATCAGATTTTAATTTTGATTTCAAATATATAAGTTTCATCAACTTTAATTTTACCCATCAAAAGTTACGCGCCTGAGAAAATTTGGCTGATTTTTGAAAAAAGGGGTAAAGACCCCCTAAAAGTTATAGAACCTTAATGAAAATCACACCATCATATTCAGCGTATCATAGAACCCTACTACAGAGGTTCAAGCTCCTATCTACAAAAATGTGGAGTTTTCATTTTTTGCCAGAAGAAAGATCACGGATGCGTGTTTATTTGTTTTTTTCCACCAGGGGTAATCGTATTGACCCAGTGGTCCTAGAATATCGTAGGAGGGTTCATTGGAACAGAAATTAAAAGTTTTAGTGACATTTTTAAGTGACCAAAAAAATGGAGGGCAGCTAGGCTCTCTCCCACGCTCATTTTTTTCTCAATGTCACCCAATTAAAATTTCGCGATAGACATTTTGTTCAGCATACTCGAAAATCTAATAAATATGTCTTCTAGGATGACTTAATCCCCACAGTTCCCAGGGGAAGGGGTGCAAGTTATGAACTTTGCCCATTGCTTACACATTGTATTGGTTATTGGGAAGTCTACAGACATTTTCAGGAAGGATTTTTTTCTGGTGGGGGGGGAGGGGGGTGGAGGCGGGGGGGACTCGGGAGAGTCTTTCCGTGGAGGATGTTTCTTTGGGGTAAGGGACATTTCTATGACGGGGGCGCCGGCTTTCCAAGCATTATTTAAAAAAAGATCAGAAATTAAATTTAAAAAAACCAGTTTTTTTCAACTGAAAGTAAGAAGCAACAATAGAACTTCAAACGAACAGAAATTATTACGTATATGAGGGGGTTCTCCCCAAGTCAATACCTCGCTCTTTACGCTACAGGTTTTTTAGTGCTTTCAAAAGATCTATCTATTCCAATTAAACGGCCTTCGTGATTCAGGGGTTTGTGAATTAAAATTTTTTTAACTTTTAACGTAAAGAGCGTGGTATTGACTAAGGGGAGAACCTCCTCATATACGTAATAACATATACGTAATAAAAAAAGCAATAAAAAAAACAAGTGATACAGCTCAATAGTAATCAAAACTTTTAAAAACGGAATTTTGGTGTAAATAAATGTATCAAAAGAATGGGCTTATAATGTTGATTCTAAATATATAAATTTTATTAAGTTTAGTATTACTCATCAAAGGCTACGAGCCTGAGAAAATTTGCCTGATTTTTAAAGAGGGAGAAACATCCCCTACAAGTGAAAGAATTTTAATGAAAATCACACCGTCAGATTCAGCGTATCAGAAAACCCTATTACATAAGTAGATACCTATCTTATAGTCCCATCCCTCACCCCTGCTGCCATCTACAAATTAGTCTAACTCTGTACGAACACCAAATATGGGCATGGAATCCCCAGGGAGAACACATTTCTGAGAACGTGATTGCGTAATCGATTGGGAATTGTTGTTGTTGTTTGGCCAAGTGCACGCTAGGGGAGAATGTTATGATCCAGGAATAGGAAACAGGATCACGTGTCTCCTTCTAGACCAATCAGCGAGTCGGTTACATCTCCTTCTAGACCAATCAGAGGCTCGCTTACATATTAGCGGCGGAGGATTGCAGAGAATATGAGGAAAGATTTTTGCTAAAGTTTTATTAGTCTGTGAATAGAATTCAAAGGAGTGAGAAGAAGAATAGTTTTGACTTTACTCATTTGGATATATATTTGTGTGTGTTGATGACGACGAGTGGAATGTTCACCCTATTAGAAGTTGATAGTGTAGTTGATGGTAATAATACAAGAGCACCAAACATTGCGGTGGAAATCACGAAAGGATCACGGCTTTGTCTGGAATGGGATGCAGTATATGCAAGATATGTGATATCCTTGAGCAAATTTAAAATGGAGGATCAATTATGTTTCGCTGCTAAAGTTGATATAGCTCGTGTGAATAGACTTCACTGTGCTTTTAGTGTAATAGTGAAACATATTGAAGTCAATAAACTGTATCACAAACTTTACATGCTTAGTATTATTGTTGTTGTTTTAATTATTCAGTAAAATTGTTTCGAAATCGAAAATGTTCCCTTTCTTTTCTGGTTAGGTTAGGGCTAACGAATCAGGGTCAGTCTAGAGTCAGTAGTCAGAGTGAAAGGATTGTAAAATTAACAAATTTGAGATAGAGAGAATTAGATCAAATCTAATGTTTATGGAAAAACATTTGATTTTGGATGACAATTTTCTCGAGTTATCTCTTCAACGCATGATATTCTCTCGTCAGGGAACACTTGACAATATAATGAGGAGTGATTCTCCCCCATTGGACTATTTTATGAAACTTTTTAGGCGTGATTCAAATGCTTATACTCAATTTATTGATATATTAATTGGAACAAAGCAGAATCAAATCGTGGATATACTTTTGAAAACATTGCCAATGGATTCAATGTAGATGGCTCCACCATTCGAAAGAGGTAACGTCACAGAGTTACTCCTCTCTCCATTCCCCTCACTGAGTTTATCGAGCGAGTTTCGTTTTACCTGTGAGAGAGTTGACATCGGAAACCAAAAAATGTTCTATACATGTCCATTGTGCATGTACACTCTTGGCAATTGGACTCAATGTGAGAATTGCACAATTATTGATGACTATAGTAAAAAGTGCAAATTATGTAATCCATGTAAATTACATAGAGTCTATGCAGTACAAATTAAAGGATGTAATTCATGTCTTGAAGAGGTGTGTGACTCTCACACTAGAAGGCACCTGTGCTCCAACTACCACTACGATAAATGTGATCAGTGGGAGAATACTTACCCCGCTATAATTGGAAAAAATACCAAACGTGATTTTAGTTTATTTCTACGAGAATGGTATCGTCGTGGATTTAAATTATTCTGGGAGGAGGAATCTGGTCTACGTTTCAACTGTTGGGGTAACAGGACAATTTGGTTTCTACGTCATCGTTGTGACGACACTGCTTACTATGACTATAAACTAAGTGATTTTTATTTGGCAGTTACCGAATGTGATTCACCATTTGAAAACACTGTATGTGATATTGCTTCAAATAGTCAGATTGAAACTTGTGAATTTCATAATATGAATGCAAATAGTATCATTGACTATACAAAGAGATATGACAAGAGTGAAGTTACATTGTACTGTAGAAAATCTGACCCTGACTTTGCAGTCAATCAAGATCAATATACAGTGAATCCAAATGATTTACCAGCATTAGTGGTTCACGGCAGTTGCCTATACACCGAAAACGAAGAAATCTAAAGTGAAGATTTAAAGACATTGTTGTATATATATATATATATATATATATATATATATATATATATATATATATATATATATATATATATATATATATATATATATATATATATATATATATATATATATATATATATATATATATATATATATATATATATATATATATATATATATATATATATATATATATATATATATATTATTAATAAACAAATTCACAAACATTTTTTAAGCACTTTATTCGTAGGGCACTGAAATCAATACTGTATAGGTCTGAGAGGATATTTTCCACTAGAAAGTCGTTCAGACGTGGATTGTCACCATAAATGTGGAGAAACTGCTTGTAAGTATAGCCGCGATATCGGAACACAAAATATAGTAGTGCATGGAAGCCACAGCTTTTGATCGTTAGATCCTGCACCCTCTTCCGATTTTGAATAATAGTTTTCCCACTGCTCTCGATATAGTTGCTGATGTGGGGTGTGTAAAATGTATAGGGTAGACCAAGAGGATCAAAAAATTCAATCGTCGTCATTGTTTGAAAGATGCACAGCCAATGACCCGTCAGCACAGTCGACGGACTGCTATTAACAATAATTAAGGTATTGTTGACACTTTGAATTTTTCCAAGAAAGTCCGAGGGTAGACAATGGGATTGGTACTTGGATATGTAGGGGTCTATATTAAATACATTGATTCTTTGACTGGTGGTCATGGTGCCAAGTCTAGTAGAATACTGGCTTTGGGAGTGATTTCCCAATAGGTTTCATATTGATTTAGTGAGATTAGGGCAATACTCTCAGCCAATGAGTCGGCAAATGTACACTCTAAACGCACACTCCCCTTACGTACTATACTCAGATCCTGTGCGCCAGACAAATCCAATACAATGATACCATGTGTTTTAGCAAACATATCTTCGGTTATACCATTTTCAAATAGTTGAGAATCATGATCTAGAGTTTGCATGGTCAACTCGTACAATGTTCTATAGGATCTATCAAAAGATAGATTGTAGAGTGGGATACCGTTTACTTTACACACAAGAGATGAAAGTCCAAACATCTCGAATTTATGTGGGCATCCAGTCCACGATCCTATTGCACTGGCACTTTTTACAAATGCCAAAGCTAGTTTTGACGGAATTTCGCCATTGATAAACGATGAATCGGTGAAGGTGCGAGACACCGTGTCAAAATGAAATTGATTGCTTGTTGTGCGAAGAAAAACTATCGTTGTATCATTTCCATTGGCTCTCAGAATTTCGACGGTTAATGCAACAGAGATCATAACCTGTTTTTTTCGCGCATGAACCTTTGCTAAGGTGATGGAGAGACTAACATCAGGACTGGTAAAAAGCTTGTTTCTCAACATGAAATTGGATGGTGCAAGTGTCAGTTTTATACCCAATTTAACATCGGGCAGCAGACATTGGGGTATATTAAATATTTCATGATATATTTTTCCAACTAGATGTAATTCACTAGTTGTAGCATTTTAAGTGCATTTGTACTATCAGTATTAGTAATATATTCATCTCCATTAGAGGTTCCTCTCAATTCCTTGAATGACGACGGTGTCGTCAACATGAATTTCATATAGCTTGTATAATTTGAGAGATTGTTGCTTGTGCTCACCATTGTGTCATTGATGCAGACACTAATTTGGTGAATTAGATTATGTAGTATACAGCTTTCATAGGGCAAACCATCGGCCCACATCAGTAGAGTGTTATCGGATTTTCTGAATTTCGTTTGCAAATCAATAAATGTTAAAGACATGTCCTCATTGGAATAAATTTGAAAGTGAATATTATCGGAGAGGGGTTGTTGAGGATAAAATTGTTCATAGTATCCATGCTTGACACTCACATAAAAATTTTCAGCATTGAATAGATTCAATGAGGCGGTGATTGATGGTTGAGAATCCTTATGCGGTAGGTAGGACATCTTAAGAAAATAAATCTAGTTTTGATTTAACAATTTTCTTCCTGGAGCTTCTTCTTCTTCTGTTTACACTACGTGTCGGCTTTTTCCTTCTTTTCTTTGACTAGAGGGATGAAGTCTTTCGTTTCCGACCTGAGTGGAGACTTATGAGTGATGCATTGTTTCTCTACCTTTTTAAGCCTTTACCATTTTGTTTTAAACTCTCGCCAAGGGTTCGCTCACTGGACTTAAGATTTTCCGTAGCATTTTTTTTAAAATCCTTGCCAGAGCCCCAATCATATAGTGTAGAGGATGCAAAATATGTCACAGCCGGTACAAGATATTTTCTTGACAATGGTAGTGAAGAGCGAAACATCTTAGTAAACCAACTGCCAAGACCATAGCCACACATTGAAGAGCGACATTTGTAATAGTACGTTCCATTGCCATGCTGTCTTGGGCCAGGAGTATTAACATAGCAGTCAATATCAGGACAAGTGAATACCAATTTTTTATTAGACATCTTGTTGTTGAACGATGGGACGAAAATGGCATGTAATCACATCCAAACCTTTTGAAATTGCTATGGGATCACCTAATTCAGTTCTTAGTGTTAACTGACAGAGTTACAAATAGGAAGTGATTACAAGAATATATTGAAGCTGCTTTATATTGTAGTGGTGAATATGTTCTCGATTGGTTTTTCGTTCAAGAAGTCGTAGGTAGGGAACATTTGAATTACCAACCCCATATGTTTCCACAAATGAAGCATAGAGAAATATACAAGTGTCTGTGGAGAAGGCAGGCGGGTAGTCAGCAAAAATGAAATTAGTGTTTCCGGCACTTTTACCATTGATTATATTGAGCTGAAAGCCAAGAACATCCTTTAGGTTATCATTGAGAATAACCTTTTCGCTGGCAATAGGTGAACTAATGTAGATCTTCCCCTTCTCCTTTGAATAGTTGAAATGAAAAGCTCCTTTTTTACGAGCGGAAATTCTTTTATTAATTGAACGACATAAATCATTCATACAGGTGAGTTCCTCGTAGGGTAATTCAACATATGGATAATCCATCCAATTGATTCTTTGAATTTGTTCTTGATCACCTGAGGATGGTGGCGACCAATCATAGGGTGTAATTTTTATTTCATATTTACGATCCTTTCTCAGGATGTCGTAGGTATTTTTGAGAATACATTCGACAAGAGCCACTTCATACTTTCCATTGAATTTGATGGTGGGGGAGAGTCTCGTCCAAAAATCACTTGTTTTATTCTAGTCATTGCAGAGTGGATTAGAACCGCTGGAGATAAAAGTCGCATATAAACCATGTGGTATTCTCGATGTCTTGAACAGTGGATCAAGAATCAAAATCTCAGATGTGTCAAAGTAAGCAAACATGCTCTTTTTTTCTGCACCCATGGGTATGGCTCTATACTTTCTTTTCAATTTTATACCTTTTGCTAGTCTTTCTAGCCTTTCTCAATTCACAATCATATAACCCTACTAAGAATCTCATTATCCTTGTCGTCCTACATTTCATATTTTGTGGGCCCAACGTTCAAAATTTTGTACACTCTAAGAAGTTCGGTGCTTCACTAATAATTCCCCTTTTCAAAAATATTGGTGGTTCTATTAACTCGAACAGTATCACCAACATTGAATTTCCTCTTCACATTTTTTTTTCTTAAAAAAAACAAAATTAAATTCTCGTAAATAAAATTAAACAAGTTTCGAGAAAGCCCTTTAACCAAATAAAAGTAAAATTAATATGCAAACTTTGTTTTAATTATTCGGCCTTTGTGATTAAGAGGTCATTTTTAAAGAATTGGAACAAAATTCAAACTTTAGATTACAGAGCAAGGTATTGACTAGGGGGTGAAACCCCTAATATACGTATTAAATATATATGAATATAGATGTTCGTTACGTAAGTTAATTCGTAAGTTACGTATATTTATTACTAATAAAAACGTTCGTAAATAAAATTAAACAAGTTTCGAGAAAGCCATTTAACAAAATAAAAGTAAAATTAATATGCAAATTTTGTTTTAGTTATTCATGTACGGTGAGCCAAATCAAAACGTGCATTAATTCAAAAACGTTCAGAAATTAAATAAAAAAACAAGTTATTTTTAACTCAAATTAAGGAACGACGTTAAAACTTATAATGAACAGAAATTATTCCGTATATGAAAGGGGCCTGTCTCCTCCTCAACGCCTCGCTCTTTACGCCAAACTTGAACTTTCTCATAAATCAATTTTTTTAACAATAAAATTTTGTTTTAATTGCAAATTTTGTCTTAACTAAATTGAATTAACATTAACTCCATTTAAAAATGGAGGGCAACTAGGCCCCCTCCCACGCTCATTTTTTCCCAAAGTGGCCAATCATAGGGTCTAATTTTTATTTCATATTTACGATCCTTTCTCAGGATGTCATAGGTATTTTTGAGAATACAGTCGACAAGAGCCACTTCATACTTTCCGTCGAATTTGATGGTGGGGGAGAGTTATGTCCAAAAATCACTTGTTTTATTCAAGTCATTGCAGAGAGGATCGGAAACATTGGACATGAAAGTCACATAGAAATCATTAGGCATTGTTAATATCTTCAGCACTGACCCAAGAATCAAAATCTGAGGTGTATCCTAGCCAGCGAACAAGTAACTGTAGCTTGACCCTATGAGTACGACTCTTTTATATCTTTTCAATTTGATACATTTCACTAGTGTTTATAACTTTTTGCAGTTAATATTCATAAAAACCGCCGAGAATCTCATCATCTTTGTTGTCTCGTAGTCGATACGTTGTGGGCTCGGTGTCTAAGATTTTGGACACTTTAAAAAGATTGGTGCTCCATAAATAATTCCCCTTTTCAAAAATATTGGTGGTTCTATTAATTCGAACAGTATCACCAACATTGAATTTCTTCGTTTTTTTTCTTTTTCACCATTGGAGTATTGCTTTAGAAAAGCATCAAATGTATTTTCACTGTAATGAACATCCCGAGGGCTTGAGTTGGACAGAGATCGATGAGGTCGAAAGGTTGTATATCTGCATGATTTTATCTAAATCATGAATAAAAGCAGATGTATTTTTCAATGTACAATATCTTGAAATTAATAGACGAATCGTTCTTATTAATCGTTCGGCCAATGCAGCCTTTATCGGACTGTGACTATGATATAGTGTCGTATTATATTTCAATAGAACCCTTTGCACATGGGGATTAACAAATTCACTGCCACGATCCGATTGAATTTTTCTATATGAATCCTGTTCGAGAATACTTTCAATGGCCCAAGCTACTTCAATACCTCTCTTTGATCGTAACGGAATGGCATAGGCATAACGACTAAAGATACAGATTGCCACCAGAATATATTTGTAGGGCGCATTGTAACTCCGATGAACTGTGTCTAAAGTTTAAAGATTTGTTTGCAATATATTCTTAGGGGAAAAAGCTTTAGTTTTTCGATATTGATTACCACGAAGCCTGTGATTCTGGTGAAGTGTGTTACTCGATTCAATTTCTAGATACGCCCTTTATTTTTTTATTATGGTATCAGAGACAACTAAAACGTTTTGGGAGAACTTAAACTTCCCGCTTCACCAATATTTTCATAGACACCTTCCAAAGCTTCATCCAATTTGAACGCAAACACGTAGTGTAATGTCCATTCCCCTTTTGCACAGTGGAGGGTGAATCAATTCGTCTTCGCTTTTGACTAGCAGCCACAGGTGTTATAAAATCATTGCTGCTGCTGCTGCTGCTGCTGATAGTATTTTCAAATATTGAATCTTCTGCTTTTTCAAATGGTGTTGGCGTTGTTGGAGGACTATATTCTCTTAGTTTCTTAATAATTTGCTTATTGCCAATAAGAATTTTTGGGAAGTTTGATGCATTTAGAAAGGTGCATAGATTATTGTCAAAGAATAAAAGTCCTTTACGATTCGTCACCATATCACAAATTAAATCAACTAGATTATAACTTTTTCCCTGAATTATAATTCGTTTCCCTGTGCTGTCGACTTGAACTCGATGATGATCAGTTTCCAACATGAGATATGATGATACTCTTTTACTCTGATCTCGATAGGTCAGTGGCAATAGGTTTCAAATTTTCAATACAATTGAGTTAATGTCCTTCTCCTTTGATTCCAGTGCTGCTGCTGCAGAATCTTGAGGAGATTATTCCTGTTTGTAGGGATCTGTGACGGTAAAAGCGACGGGTCTCTCACGATATGGCCTATTCTTGTCCATACATCGCAATGCAGCTTGAAGTAAAAGCCGTTTTTTACAATCGGCAATATTCTCATCATTAATGAATTTGCTTAGATTGTGTTCAAAATGTTCGACGGGCGAGAGGACAAGTTCAAATGGTGTCAATTTATAGGGTTTAGCCATTCTCTCTCTAGAGAAAACTGTTTACAAGTCCTCCAATTATTGGCAGTAAAAGTGTGAAAAAGCTACCGCCCGCTTGAAGGAGACGTTTTCTTTTTAAATTTTTTCCCTTGTTTTTACAAGCCAAGGCGCGTACAGTGGAACGATGTTGCTTTGTCTGTTGTCTTACACCATCTAACAGTTGAAGATTGCCCTCGGTTAAATTTAAACAAAAGTCAAAAATTATATCAATGAAATCCTTGTCGACACCATGTCTGAGCATGACCATCCTGATTCGAGGTTTTGAAGTGCCTAAAACTGAAAATGGATGCCGTTGCTCGTGTAGTTTCTTCAGTGTCATAACGCCAACTAATAGTCTTTTCTACTGTTCACCGGAAGATATACTGTAATTTCATTGTTGAAAATGTCGGTGACTACACGTAGATCCTCGGGCGTGCTCTGATTAAGATCCAGCAAAAAACAACCATAGGGCTTGCTAGTCGCCTGAGTGTACGCTGACAACAGAAATTTTGAGCGCCGGTGTATATCGGTTTATTGAGAGTGATGAATGAGCTAAAATTACGAACGTCTCGACAGATAATATAGATAGTACAATTCAATGGAAGGGTTCACATACATTTGCTCTGATGAAACGGATTGTATAGAACCAGGGTTATGGACATCTTTTCATGTTGGGAGCGAACAGTGAACAGTTGTAACATTTCCTGTGAGAACTGTTCAATGGATTAAGCCAAATCATCAGTAATCAGCCACGAGTTCGGTTCAATACTATTGAAAGCATCAAATACCCGCATTAATTGTATTGGTATGGCTGTGGCACTGGATTTTATTTGATCGTAGGACTCCTGCCAAAATTCTATAGCAATAGTAATTTTTTTTTTGTTTTTCCGAAAACATTTTCTGACAATTTGGAATTATTTTAGCTAAAAGTGTTGTTTTCCCCGACATTGAGGGACCATACAGAAACGATCTGAAGGGTGTTTTAAATTGATACATGCTGCTGCTGCTGTTGTTGACAACAGTCGGACTACAACTAACTGTAAATCATACGTATCCAGTAAATAAGTAGTAGTAGTAGTAATAGTTTTCCCATAGATCTATCTAGTACGTTAACAAGAACAACAAAAAAACAATATTTCATGGTCATTTATTTGCAACATGAAAACGCCTATTTGTTCAACATGAACAATAACAACAACAACATAAGAATAACACTTGTTCAATAAGAACCTGAAAAGAACATATTTTCATGGTCATTTATTTCGGCAACATTAAAACTCTATTTTTTCAACATGAGCATGAACAACAACACAACAATGACACTTTATATACAACATAATTAAAAAAAAAACACTTTTGTACATGAACATGAACAGCAAGAGAAAGAACAACACTTATTGTTTAAAAAAACACTTTTTTTACAGCAAGAACACTTTATTTACATAAGAAAACACAGAGTAGCACGATATTTATGAATGACTTGAAAACATCAAAAAACACCTGAAAAAGACACTTACAAAAAAAAATTGATAGCACAGTTGAACATTATAAATTTAAAAGTGGAGTTTTTTAAAACTTGTAGCTCACTTATAATAACATAAAAGTCTCTGCTGTAATTCCTTGTTTTCAAGATTGAATGAATTATTATTAATTCAGTAGAGTTGGTTCTTTACTATAAAACGCAAATAGCTCTGACATCCCTCATTTGGGCTACAGTATAACGAATGCCCATGCTTTCTTGTGTCCCTGTAATAGATTTCACAATAATCCAAGCCGCCAAGGTAGAAATTAACCACTTTGTCAGTTGAAAATTTTAATGCTATATTATCTTCAAGGATATCAAAAAGAATTTGACATAATTAAATATCCGTCGGATAGAGCTTGCAGATATCAGGGTGACATTGCCAAGTAACCTGCTGCCCAATTTTTGGTTTTGAATGTTTACTCAGATTGTTATAGGTGACTTCAGCCATCATAATTTCCTTGTCAGATCTAGATTCAGAGCATTTTTCAATAGTTGTCTCGTACTTTTCAGGACAGTTTGTTCTACTACACAGAGATTTTTTTGCCAAATATTCAGTAGAACTAAAAGAACTGTTTAAAACACAGCTAGAAATGCTTTTTTCTTGAGTCGGTGTTCCAGGAGTTTGTTCTAAATCATTAGCCTTACAAACACATATACTAATAACCCTAACAGGCTCGTTTTTGCCAAAATTGAAAAACATTGCTTTTCCTTTGCTGCTGATAGGTATGCTTGTTTATATATTTTTATTGCTGCTACATTTACTGCAATTACTCCTTCCAAAATTAATATACGAATTTTCTAAGAAGTAAGCCTCCGTATATTCACTGTGTTGTCGAACATTTTCCATTGTATCTATAAACTGTTCCGCAGTTGCCAATCCATACCTTGGAAGCTTTTCATTAAACTGACAACATTTCTTTTGGATATTACTATGAAGCTTTGCCAAAGCATTTCTAGCTGACTTTTCAACAGCATCCACTCTTTCGAAGAGAATTTTAATCCGTAATTTTGAATACTTTTCGTGATCCTGATAAAACATGCGTAAAATGTTTCTCAATTTACAAAGATCAGCCTGCATTTTTGCCATCTTCTTGTATTTCTGAATGTAATTTTTCCCTTTGTCCTTATGCGTTCTTCGGTACAACCTCGCAGAGAATTTAAATTTTTTCATTATAGCTTTTGTCACCCCAGTATCTACCCATTATTCTGGTAGCAACTTTTTTCTTATGTTTGTTTCAGTAATCTATATCGTTATCATACCGTTCCTTGCTCTTTGGTTTGGCTGTCTCAATTGTTGCTTCTCTGTAATCCTCATCATTATCATACCGTTCCTTAATCTTTTGTTTGGCTGTCTCAATTTTCGCATGTCTATAAACTACATCATTATAATAACGCTGTTTGTCACTATAAATTTTCGCATCTCGATACGCCTGGTCGGTTGAATACCTTTGCTTTTCTCTTTTCAAGATGCTATCTCTGTTTTTTTGGTAGTACTGTTTTTTTAACTTGCGTGTAGCTTGCTTGATTGAAACCATTATGTAACCATTAGTTGAATGTTTAAGTCACGCATCAAGTATCTAGAATCTAACAAAAAATTAAACTAATTTTTAAATTTTCAGGTTTTTTTCTAGTCTAAATTAAAAGATTAAAACTATTGTTCAGACACCATAAATATTTTTGCAGTTTATAACTTTAGCGATTGTGAACTAAAAACGGAAATAAAATAAAAATCAATTTTTTCAATTTTTACGTCACGTCGCTCATTAAGTCATATATGGTTATTAGTACACAATAGGTTTTAGATATTACGTCATGTCACTTATTACGTCATATATGGGTATTAGTAGATAATCGGTAAAATATTCGTTCTTTATTCTAATTTAAAATGATCCATTGAACAACTCTCTACGATGTTCCAGTGCTAAGCTATCTATGAAATATGAAGTTTAAAATATAACCTTACCATGAACTGTTTGATGGCTTCAAAAATCAAATGTCTTTGAAAACACAGCAGTATGGAAAGACATCAAAAATACAGTTTTTAGTGGAAAAATTTATCCTGTTTTAAAATAATTTGTTTTAGTTACAAAACATTTTTAACCCAATTAATTTCCTTTCAAATGAGCCATTGAACAACTCTCTACGATGTTCCAGTGCAAAGCTATCTCTGGAAAAGAAGAAATAAAGAAAAAAATATCCCGTTTGTGGAGAATAACGTGGTTAAAGTCAATTTTCTTGATTTTCAAGCCAATATATTTCCCCTGCTGTTCAAGCCAAAGGGCGGTAAGTTTCCGTTCAAGGGGTTTCGGACAAGGCAGTTCTAATGGTGTACTTTTTGATTTGATCTGACTCCTTTTTTTTTGGAATTATGGGTTTTTACATTTCTTAACATTGGACGTGATCGTCTCTTACTAGGTTGCTAGCTACCGCTGCAACCCGGATTAAACAACTTTCTAGAACTCCATTTAACCAAAAAATAATAATAATAATAATATACATATTTCGTTTTAATCATTCAGGTACGGTGAGCCAAAATCAATACCTGCATTAATGTAAAAACGTTCAGAAATTAAATAAAAAAAAAAGTTTTTTTAACTGAAAGTAAGAAGCGACATTAAAACCTAAAAAGAATAGAAATTATTCCGTATATGAAAGTGGCTGTCCCCTCCTCAATACCTCGCTCTTTACGCTAAAGTTTGACTCTTTCTCACAACTCTATTTTTTAAAACAATAACTATAGGATGAAATGTGAGCTAAAACAACTAGTAATGTGCAGTAATTTACCATTATATAGAAGGGGAAGGAGTGGAGGTAGGTACTTCAAAGTACCTTCCCGGGACATACGTTAGCATGTAGATCCATCCCTGAAAGTTCCATTTTCCTAACCCGACCCCTTTCCAAGATAGCCAAAAGTAACTAAAGTAGAATTTTACCCTGCTTTTGCTATCTTTGAAAGGGGTAAGGTTAGGAAAATTAAACTTTCAGGAATGGATCTGCAGACAAAAGTGGCCTGGCTCCCATCTCCGGGTTTATCTCCCTGACCTAAAATTGCTTACCCTATAGCTCTGAAAATAAAAATTATCCTTAAGAAAAATTGCTGACACTTAGAGCTCTCAACTGATACTAAGTTTTTGAATTTTTTTTCTGTTTTTGATATTTTACTAAAAAGTACAAATATAGGCGTGAACTTAAAATTAATGACTGAAATATTTTTTTTCACAGAATTTTTCATTATTATTTGGAATTACTTTGTCAGGAGCTTTCAAATGAGGTGTTACATGACTATATACAAAAAAAAAATTATTTTGACTGTTGGGGCTATTGAGGTGGAGGCAGACCAATTTTGTTGATTCATTTTTTATTCAAAAGCTATCAATTAGCACATCATTTAAAAGCTATATTTCTTCTAAACATGTTTCAAAGGTTATTTTCTACAACAAACCTAAAACGGCCCCACAAATCCTCTTTTGCCTCCCATCTCCCCTTTCCTCCCAAACCCTCCTTGTAAAAAACAAGAAAAATGAAAATTCGTAAAGAGATTTGTTATAGTAAGATATATCTTAAATGGAGAAGTTTTCATTGTCTAGGAATGTCCTAGCTCCATAAACCCCCCTACCCCTGAATATAAGTACCTCCCAAAGGAAAACAGGGCAAATTTAAATTTGGTTCAAAATACATTGGATAAGACTTGGATATTTAAAATTTTTATGTCAGGAGCTTTCAAATGAGGTGTCGCATGACTAAATTCAATTATATTTTATCTTTACTGTTACAGAGGTAGTCTAGAGGTAGACCAAATGAGGTCTTTCATTTTTTGTCAAAGTTTATCAAACAGCACATCATTTGAAAGCTATCCTTCTTCTGAATATGTTTCTAGCGTTGTATTCTACATTAAACCTAAAAGGGCCACACAAATCCTCTTTTGCCTTTCATCTCCCCTTTCCTCTCAAACCCTTCATGTCAAAACAAGAAAAATGAAAATTCGTAAATAGATTCTTTATAGTAAGGTATACTTTAAATGGAAAATGGTTTCCTTCCCTAGGAATGTCCGAGCTCCACAAACCCCTACCCCTACTCCCCTACCCCTGAATATAAGTACCTCCCAAAGAAAAGCATGGCAAATTTAAATTTGGTTCAAAAACTATTGGATAAGACTTGGACATTTAAAATATTTATGTCAGGAGCTTTCAAATGAGGTGTCGCATGACTGTATTCAATTGTATTATGTTTTTACTGTTATGGAGGTAGTCAAGAGGTAGACCAAATGACGTTTTCACTTTCTGTCAGAGCTTATCAAATAGCACATCATTTGAAAGCTATCCTTCTTCTGAATACGTTTAAGGTGAAGTTTTTTTCTGAATAGGTATTAAGGTGAAACTTTGAAGAATTTTGAGGGGTATCTTAAACTAAATCAAAGGCAATTTGTGAATCCAGTAGCATATATCAAAAAGGTGAATCTGCAATATTTTAAAACGGCTAGGGTATTAAGTTAAAACCTTCAAAACATTTCGAGGGGTGTTTTAAAGTCGTTGAAGGGCCACCAATTTACCTCCCATGCCCTCTTTAAATCCCTTTTCTTCAAAAACATTCGACCAAGTTTTGAAATAGCCATCTTGTTCAAAATAGTTTAAAGGTCAAATAACTATGCCTGTGGGGATGGCATAACACTCCGCAGCTTTGGAGAGGAATGCCGAGCATACTATGTATGTTTGAACGTACTAATCGAAACATACTATGTGCAAGTTAATAATCAAAAGGGCGTATCACCAATATCCAAGGAACGGTTGAGGGTATTAAGTTGAAACTTACACATTGAGCCTTCAGATATATACAGAAATAGTTATATGGAATGGGAAGGGGGGGGGTGGTTGAAGGTAAACACTGATATTAATCTTTCTTGATTTCTGAGAATGTTTTGGGTCTACGCTGTTATTATGAAAGTTAAGAGCAACATTAAACCGCAAAATGAGATGGTTTCATTTCGTATAGGAGAGGGCTGCCCCTACCTCATCTCCAACCTCCCCCTCATGGTTGTGAAAACTTCAGAGTATGCTCATACGATCAGAAATGGAGAGTTCTAGTCCTTTTTTTATAAGCTAAAAGTGATGGGAGACTGACCATCCCCTGTCCTGAAATTGTTTTTGATATCTGGTTCTTTTGTTACCCGTTAGAACACCTGTTTGATATGGTACTTATTTTGTACTTCCTCTGGGATGGTTGACTTTTGTGTGTGGGGGAATTATCCGGGGGGATTTTCCGCGGGTGAATTTTCCTGGGGAGGAGGGGAATTTTTCAGTTGGAGTTTGTTGAGACTAGAAGGATAATGAAGTCAAAAGTACATAAAGCATTCTGAGATATCTAAATAAAAAAGTTTCAAGTACTAAGGAGCTTCTGATACAGCCTTCAATAAGAAGAATAATTGAAATTGGTTGAACACCACTTAACTAATATCACAAAAATAAAAACTTACTATTGCTGTTGTACTCAACTTCTTTAGGATACTCCAAAGTTTGGCATTAATAGCACAATTATGGAAAATGTGAAAAAATTAATCTTTTTTCTTCCGATTGTATGCTTGCTCGGTCGGGAGCAAGCTTGGATCATACTCGTTTGGATTTGGTACGTACTGATCCCTCTCACCATCACCAAAAACAGCCTCTGAATCTAACTCATTCCAAAGTTGTCTTTTTTTGGGACGGGGGTCTAGAAATGGATTAACCGTTCAGCAGCAGCATAAGAGCAAGGAAGAGACAACAGTATCTTCATAGAATTAGGTAAAGATATTAACATAGGGCTGCTACCGACATCCATCCAGTTTTTGGGCTCAGCCGAAAAAGTGCCAGCTGTTTTTTTTTTACTTCTACTTAAGAAGCACGCAAAAGTAAGACTTTCTGCTACTTTTTGTCAAGACATCGATTTCCAGGGTCTGAATTGGGAATAAATGTCCATCAGACTATTTATTGTTGACAATTGCTGTAACGATCAGGTCAATACAATCAAACAAATTAAAAAGCTGATCACTAAAATCGGTAATGCGGTCATTATCTTCAAGCAGTATTTGATAAACAATTCATTTCAAGCTCAGTGTTGCCATGGATTGAAAAGCGACGATTTGTGTTCGCGATGAAAAGCTTTATTCGCGACTTCCCTTGATAAAATTGGGTCGTCACCTCCCTGATTTCCTGCAATCTGGCTTCCAGATTTTGAGCTTTTCAGTACCTAAAAGCCGTGATTATCAAAAATCCAGAAGTGAATGACCACTAGTGTAGTAAGGCGCTATAATACCAACCAGAATGTAGATTCTCGATACTGGAAGCCCAGATTCCGAAAAATTCGGGAGGTAGAGACATACTACTAATGATGGCTTAGATCAAGTTCTTTTAGAATAATTACCATCATTTGGGCAATTCATTTACAATTTACTGAAAACGGTTCAATTATTGTAGGTTTCTGGGAATTTTGCTTCCTTTAGATTCGGTCTAACTGAAGTGCCAAAAACAGCCTCCAAATCTATCTTTTTCCAAATTTGGGTTTTTGTGTTCCTAAATTAGAATTGCCGTTCAACTAGAGCATAAGAGTGGAGAAGAGACATCAGTGTTTGCATAGACGTAGGTAAAGAGCTAAACGTAGGATTGTTACCGAGGTCCATCAAATTTTTTAGCTCAGCCTAAAACGGTTGTTTGTTGCGTGGGAGGATCTTTCCATGGGGGAAGCAACATTGCTATGAAGGGGGCCCGGATTTCCCAGCATTATTTAAAAAAAACGATCAGAACTTAAATAAAAAAAAAACAAGTTTTTCAGCTGAAAGTAAGGAGCAACGTCAAAACTTAAAATGAACAGAAATTATTACGTATATGATTGAGTTTGCTCCCTAGTCATTACCTCGGTCTTTACGCTGATTTTTTTTTTAGTACTTTCATCAGAGCTTTTTATTCTAATTAACGACCTTTGTGATTAAGGGGCAATTCTTACAGAATTTGAAAAAAAAAATTCTAACTGTAGCATAAAGAGCGAGGTATTAACTAGGAGGCGAACCCCCTGATATGCGTATTAAAAATATATGAATATAGAAGTTTGTTATGTAGGTTAATTCGTAAGTTACGTATATTTATTACTAATAAAAACGTTCGTTAATAAAATTAAACAACTTTCGAGAAAGCAATTTAACCAAAAAAAAAAAAAAATAAAATTCATATACAAATTTCGTTTTAATTATTCATGTACGGTGAGCCAAAATCAAAACCTGCATTAATTCAAAAACGATCAGAAATTAAATAATAAACAAGTTTTTTTAACTGAAAGTAAGAGGCGACATTAAAACCTAAAAAGAACAGAAATTATTCCGTATATGAAAGGGGCTGTCCCCTCCTCAACGCCGCGCTCTTACCGCTCAAGTTTGACTCTTTCTCACAACTCTATTTTTTAAGACAATAAAAAACTTTCGCGTAAAGAGCGAGACGTTGAGGAGGGGACAGCTCCTTTCATATACGGAATAATTTCTGTTCTCGTTTTAAGTTTTAATGTCGCTCCTTACTTTCAGTTAAAAAAAAACTTGTTTTTTTATTTAATGAAGCATTAGGAGTGGGTCTAAAGAATAGTTAAATTGTAAAAATGTTGTTTATTATGTCTAAAGTATGAGCTAAATTGTTTGGTACTTAAGATAATACACATGTTACTGGCTGACTTCCTTTTCTCTGGCAAATTATTGTATTTTTTATCATTAGAAATGGAAACTATAGTAAGACACTAAAATTTTCAGAGGATTTTCAGTGGTTACTGTTAAGTTCTATAGAAAAACAATAGAAGCTCCGTACTGGAACAATTTCTGTTAAGGTTTTACCAATTATGAGGAGTTTTTCCAAGTTTCAGGATAGAATAGATAGCAAAACTAAGAAGGAGTTGACCTATATGTGTTCTTGAATATTAATGACTAAAGGTGAAGCTCGTCTAGCTTTGTTTAATGACAAAACAGTGTTTTTAGGTGCCAGTGATCCGTACATTATCAAATTGCAACATTAAATGGTAGTTTGGATTTTTGAAATTGTTGGAGTTGAAAGGTGCGAAATTTCTGTCAATATTACTGACTATTGTCGTAAAGAGGGGCATCAATCGACAAAGATATAGGGGGAAGTAGGCAACATGCTTTTTTCAAAATCTAGCAGAGAGACATTTTTTTCTTTCATTGATTTTCTTAATTAAACATTAAAAATATTTGCTTAATGAGGTACTTTCCCATTATATGGGGCTTTCTAAAAAGTCAAGTTTGGTTAATGCTAATGAAATAAATTAAAATACGATGAATATATAATAGTGTATAAAGAAATTTGGGCTTTATATTTGCACAATAGGGGTTGAGGGGAGGGGGGTAAAGCATAGCATATATTAAATACGTACCCCCCCCCCCTAAACCCCAAAACACAATAGTTTGAATATCGTATACGCAATGAAAACCATGCTATCATTTGTTAATCTATAGCGGTTAAACCGTCAAAAACGGGTTTTTCGTGACTGGTTTCCTTGTAAAATACCATATAATGGGAAAGTACCCTTAATGCTAAACGTTGTTTTTGAAATAATAAGAATAGTACTTGCTTTTCAATGTGAATGGAGAAATTTCATTGTGAAGAGACCCTAGTAAAATCTCGTTACTTATGCTATTAAGGGCAATTTGCATTTGGCATAAGTGGAAGAAATTCATGTTGTCTTGCAAAATCCAAGGCAAAGGGCTAAGGATACATGGGGTTCTTATGGCTTCAAACATTTATATTGCATGATACGGCGGTGACAGCCTTATACCAAAGGCTGCCCAGCCAAGGGTGGATCCATGATTTTTTTAGGGGGAGCGAAAAATAGGTTAATCCGATAAACTTGCGTTAAGAGCAAGTTTATTTAACGCAAACTTGTGTTAATTAAGTAAATTACACTACGATAGACTACGTTTGGGGGGGGCCTCCCCCCCTCTGGATCCACCATTGGCCCCAGCCCATGAACTACTGGGAAACGGTAAGTAGAGATGCTGCCTTATTCATGTTAGATGGCGCGCATTTATCAGAACTTCTACGAAAACGCAATTTACGAGTCAGTTTATTTAAGCTAATTTTGTAAATACGTCTTGCGTAATCTGCAAAACAATAATTTTTATCCGTTTTAAGTTTCAACTTAGCTCTTTACTCCCGAAAGAAAAAATCTCATTTTTTTAAATTAACAGGAAACAGAAGCGACTGATTACAATAATAAAAAATAATATATAAATAAATGAGTCAGTGCCACATGGTTAGGCTAGGTGGGGGAGAGAACAAGTTTATATTTTAGTTGTCCGAATCCCTCAGAATGGTTTATCTATTCTCAAATAAATTTCCAGCTGACTAGCAGCCAGAGCTTTTCTTCCACCTTTGGGGGATTTACCAAGCTGCACAGCGTTGGCAAGTCTCTTCTCACCTTCAAACTTTATACCTTGGCTGCCGATTACACTCTCTTAGCGAGTGGTCATGCAAGGGTAACGAACCACGGTAAAAATCTCAGCTATGGACTCGCTAGATCCTACGGGCAGAGAGGTTATGACGAGAAGTTTTATCTAAGTGGAAAAATAATCAACGAGGGAGGGATGGGTCATTTATACTGCTTCTTAACTGTGACCCTTTGACACCGGGCGTTTAGTTCTCGGTCGTCTTATGTTTCATTTATGCATGTTTTGCTGATTTCTTCACTTTATTCTTTACCCTATACGGAATCAATATAATATCTAAATTTAATATGGCATAAGCATTCACACAATAATTTATCACAAAAATACATATTTAAATTAAAAAATTAAATTGAATGAAATACAAATTGCTAAGCACTTAGGACTTTCCAAAAATATTTCATTATGACGTTAAAAGAGTAGTTTTTGGGGAATTATTTGTTGTTGTTTTTTTTTTTTGGGGGGGGGGGGAAAGATATGAGTGGGCTATTGGGCTGAAGGGAAAAGCGGGTTGAAGGGGTGGATGCATTTGGATGGTGATTGTTACCCTGGGGGTCTTTTGCAGAAGCTGATTGTCTTCTTTTTATTATTATTTTAATTACTCTAGGATGCTTCTAGGAATATTTATGGTTTTTTTTTTAAATTGAGGATGCCTTTAGGAATGCTTATGTAGTTAATCGCTACGCGTTAGCAAAATTTTAATTTTTCCCTAGCGTAGTGATTTACATCTGTAATAGTTTATATTTTTGTTTAGTATGTTAAATAATGATATAAAAAGATAAAGATGTAGCTCATAAATATCTAAATGTAACAGATAAAAGTTGAATGTTTCTTTTATAACCACGGATGAGTCCACCGCGCTGCTACTAAATCGGCTGCGTCCGTTTAAAAGATATTAAGCGAGATTTTCCGTCAAAGTGGGAATTACACCCCACCTACTAACAATCAGATCATTCGACAGGATTTTTTCAATTCATTTTTTCACATCTTAATTGGTTTTTGTCAAGATTCCCATAAGTCTCAGGTCTTTACAAAATGCACTATAGCCTATCTCTTTTTTGCTTGCAAATATATCCCCCATTTTATGCCTAAAGGTCATATGCTTGTACACTATAATGGTTCTCACTATAATCGAATTTTTGATACTCGTGTTGGTGCGCATTGGGCCTTACAATCGGGGTCATAGTGTTCCAATTTTAGGACCCGAAAGAAACTAAAGTCAGGATAACAGGTTTTCATTTAACTTGGATTTCAGTTCTGACATTTTTTTTATAAGCCTAGTTCCAAGCAGTGGCACCAACTCTCGAAACTTTAGTTGGGACAAGGAGATTTTCTATTTTCTTTTTCTATGATGAAAAGACAAAAGAATTTTTTTTTCGAAACCTAGGGTGCGTAATTGGAAGACCCTTCCCATGTGGCGTGACCAGGGGTATCCTGAGGCTCATTTAATTGGGGGTGGGCGATCTTCAGAAATTTTACCGCATCGCTACGCGATTTATGCCGAATTTTCTGCAGAAATCAAGAATTTTGCTAAATTTCAGCTTATTTTGCAAAATTTACGAATACCAAAAAAGTTGGGGGGCGGCGCTATTTTTTTGTCAGAAGTCCTGCAATCCTTCCAGTATTATAAAGACTAATTTATTCACAAAAATATAATAAAATTAAATCAAAAGCTTAGAAAGATTTTCTGGGAAGACCTTCTATATCAAATCTAGATCTACTTTTTGCTCGTACACAAATAAAAAGATTGTGACAAAGAAAGCTCCATTTTTTAAATTAGATTTCGACGTTTTATTAATAACAACAATTTTGAACAAATATACCGAATGAAAAAATCAAAGCACATGTAAGATTGAGCAAAACGCTACAGTTCCTTTCGGTAGATTGGTTTGGGGAAAAGCTTGATAATGTATACCATTCCTAGAAAAAAGAACAAAACCAGACATCACTAAATTATAATACATATGAGTGGGTCTTAAGATTTTAGTCCTAATTTCCTGAAAGACAACGTTGTTGTAAAGACCCAAGAGTAACTGAAGATCACATTGACGGCTGCTATTTCCCACTGTCATATTACTCATATCAAACCAAAGCGACCGCATGAAGTTAATGTACTTGATCAAGCCTCTAAAAGACCTCCAGTTCTTCACTCAGATGGATGGGCGTTTCCAAATTTCCAGCAGCTACTAGAGTTCTCTGAACATGAACATATCCTCCATGATATCCACATTGGCGCCGACAACAATGCTGAGAGTGATTATTTTAACAAAAAGTTGTCTGGTACTTAGTTTTATGAAAGCAAACTAAGTAACATCTTTAGGGATCTTAAGCTTTCACAAACGTATGACTTACTGGCTTCTATGCTTAAGGAAAACAATTTACATTAAATTGAAACAAAAACTAGACTGCATCAGACTACTGATACACTGTATTTAATAAAATATTAAACATCTTAGTAGAACGACCACCATTAAAAGTATCGTTATACTTACATCTTCCCCCAATAATGTAGCTGAGGGGGATTCGGCGACGTATTAAAAAAAGAATGGCAAATGAAGGACATCAAGGTCATCTGAGAAAAGGAAAGTCTTAAGGATTATTACAAGAGAGTATTTCTCATTTTGGTTCTTAGGCATTTTTGACGGTTCTTCGACGACGCGGTTCGCGAATGGTAATGACCTGATATCAATATCACACTTCAATGACATCAATACAGGAAAGTACGTAAGAACTCATTTTGGCACGAAAGACTAACGCAAAAAAAAAACACAAAAAGAGGCAAATTATATAAAATTATATCATACAGTATAAATCAATAGAAACCTAGAAAATTCTCTAGAGGGATGGACCTGAACACCCCCCCTCCCCTCTGTATTTGCCTGAATCGATAAGATATACTTTTTGTTAAAGATCTAAGTTTATAGATCGGGAGGGAAAAATCTATAAAAATCTTGAAAATTCTCGAGAGGGATGGAGCTAAAGACCCCCCCCCCTCTCTTTGCCTGAATTGATGAAATATACTTTTTGTTATAGGCCAAAGTTTATAGACCGTGATGCATGCTTTTGGGTTATAGACCTAACGACTAAGGTAACTCCTCCTCACCACATGAATTAGGCAAAAAAAAATAAAAATAAAATAAATATTGACAATGGCAACAAAAATAAACATTTTCTTACAATTTTATCAAAGGAAAAATTTGTAAATTTGCTTAAAGTAAAAGAAATGAAAAAAAAATTAGAAATGTGACCCTAAAAACTTCCTTTTCTTAAAACGTAGTTACTCAAACGTTTTACTGTCACGGTTCTTACTAAAATCGGGTCTCTGGTACTCAGGGCGGTGGTGTTTAGAATCTAAAATCAGAGTAGCAATTTTCTTATTCCGGGACCCAACTGCATCTAAAATCGATGTAGCAGCTAGCTACTTCCGGTATAAAAGAAAACCAAGAAATGGATTTTTTTTTTTTTGATTTCCGGGGATGTGGCAATTTCGTCTGCATTTGTTCTCGGTTCGAGCAACCTCAGGTGTTTTGTAGCATATTTAGATGTATCCTTATGGATTTAAATTTCTGAATCTTGGAGAGGGGGCGGGGAATTATATACACAAATTTGTTCCTCTGTTTTATTTTATTAGTTTTAAAAAAAATTTTTCCGAAAAAGAAACTTTTAAAAAAAAGTAAAGAGCTGTATTAAAACCTAAGATAATTAGAAATAAAGTTCTAAAATAATTTAAACTATAAGCCTAACTGTAAACTTTCCAAAGTCTATGGCGTCAATTGCGTCTTATTAAAAATTATGTGTAATTTTCTGTATTCTTTAATTTTCTTCAAAAAAAAAAATAACAAAAAAAAAAAAAAAAAAAAAAACAAACAAAAAATAATAATCAAGATGAGTGGAGAGAACTACCGAAAACGAACTGAACGTTTAATGTAAAATGATATTAATCCCTAGAAGCAATTCAAGATTCAAGACTTTATGTAACAGTAAGTTTTTGGTTTTTCAGTATTGTAGGATAGTTATATAAATTGTGTTTAAGATACGTCTTGTTTTCAGTAAAGTGCAAATGACACAATATACTTTAGAAGAATTACGGTTACGGAGGGGGGCGTAGCCAAACTCATGTTTGTAGTAATATCTGTTTGTGTTAAATGTGACTTGAGTATTAATTATTACTCGTTTTAGGATTAAATTTTTCATCTATATTAGTACCTGTTACCTTTACGTTTGATGTGATTATTTATTTTAATTTCTGTTCATTTTGGGTTTTAATTATTTTTTGACAGTAATTTCTGGTCATTTTAAGTTTGGATAATTATAGGAATTTATTTCTTCTCGTCTTAAGTTTTAAGATGGATCTTTACATTTCTTTGAAAAACTTCTTTTTCGGATTTTTTTTTTAATTATTTTTTTATTAAAAAAATTTTATTCCTGGTTATTACAATAAATAGTTTTAGGCTTAAGAATTAAAACATTGGATTCTAATTTAGATTCTCAAGTTGCATAAGGTGATCTGAGTGTAGTCTGTTTGCATTTAATATAATCACTGTACAATTTTTTTTTTCAATTTCAAATCAAGGATTGGAACAGTTTCTGAACTAAGATTTTGATTCAACAGCAATTTATAGATAATATAATCGAAAGAATCATCATGGGAGAATATTCAAAAGATTATAAATGAATGAAAATAGAATAAGAGAATAAATATATAACAGAGGAATCACTCAGCTCTTTTTATTTCTGACTCTTTAAATTCTTTTATTAGTCACTTTGACTTGAGCTTTTGGTAAGTGTGGTGCGGAAAAGATGTCATTCTGACAGCCAAAATACACATAATGTCTTTTGATTGAGTTCAACAGGCCCTCTCAAAATTCCCTGAAAGTTCAAACTTAATACCCTAACCATTTTGAAATTTCACGTATGCCCTTTTGACAACCTGAATACGAATAATATATTTTGATTTATTTTAGTAGCCCATTCGATATGCCCTGAAAATTTTACTTAATAACCTTGGAGTTCTTGATATATTACGCAGACCATTTTGAAAACCCATTTCTCTGCCTTCCAATAACAGACTCCATATGTAAACAATGGGTACCTTACCCAGTGGGTGTGGGGGACATGTAATTCCCGAAGAAAGAGTTATTATATCGTTAGGCTATTTTGAACAAAATGGCTAACTCAAAATTTTGATCGGATGTCTTTGGGGGGACAACAGTTCAATAGGGCGTGGGAGGGGTGTCTGGATGCCCTCCGACCGTTTTTTACTCCAATATTTGGGTTGGGTTCGCAATTAGACACGGTCACAAGAAGTCCCCGTCAGAAGTAGTTCTAGCAGCAGTGCCAAGTAGTCGCAGTTGCAGCCACAGCAGTAGTACTTCTAGTTAATACCATTAACCATCCCTAAAACATTGCAGATAGGCTCTTTGATGACTTGGGTAAAAATAGTTTTTTTTTTTATTTAGTTAAATATCCCCTGAAGTTTCGTCTAAAATCCGTAGCTTTTTCGGACATACCCAGGATCAAACAATTCTACCTTCTCATATGGGCATATTGCATAACTTACAACCCTTGTCCCGGGGGCTGTAGGGGGCATGGCATCCCCACAGGCACAATTATTATTTCTAAATTCCAATCAGTGTTGAAGGGAAACATCTAAAAATGGCAAGGGAAGGGGTTGCTTGCCCTCTGGTCACTTTTCAATATCCCCCTCAACATACCATGAAAGTCTCAACTTAATACCCTCAGCCGTTCCTGAGATATTGCTGATACGCTCTGCTGGCAACCAGCGCGCACATATTGTGTTTTAGTTTTGTTCAACATCCCCCTCAACATTTCCTGAAAGTTTCACCTTTATATCCAAAGCCCTTTTGCAGACCCGAGATCGAACATACCCTCCTTTCGCAATAACAAACCTAAGATGTAAACAATGAGTAACTTCCATAGCTTACAGCCCTTGCTCCACGACCTTTAAAGGGTCATGTTATCCCCAGAGTCATAGTAATTTGACCTTTAGACAATTTTCAAGAAACTGACTATTTCAAAAAATTTGGTTGGATGTCGATGGAAAGGGGGGACAGCTAAGAAAGGAGTGGAAGGCGAATGGCTGCCCTCCGATCATTTTGGATTCGAAAGATTTGAGTCAAAGTCGTAAGTAGTCACAGTCGCAGTTAGTCGTGGTCACCAGTTTTCGCAGTGAAATTAGCAGAAGCAATGGCCCTGAAAGTTTCAGGTTAGTACCCATAACCCTTCCTACGATATTGCATATACGCCTTTTTGATAGCCAGGATGTCCATAGTTCTTTTTATTTAGTTTAACATACCCCTCAATATTCCTCGAAATTTTTACCCAAGGTCAGCAATATCTAGTATTAAGTTAGCAAGACACAGACACAGTGATGCCTGCCATAGGAAGTACAAAAAATACCAGAGAGGAATATTCATTGCGTCTTACAAAATACAGGCACCAAGTAGGAGATAAAAGTAAATTATATCCCAGTGTACTGGGGAAGGAGGGTTACTCTCCCCACCCACAATTTTGATCTTTTTTCATTCCCTCCTTTTTATTCTTCAAAATACATTGCCGTCCAGGATGTAAAAAAGGGAGATTCATGCTTAAAATAGAGAAAATAAAGCATATAATTATTTCAATATAAGGAGTTATTTTTTTAATTGTCTGCTAACTTGACGTCATCAAGATTAAAAATTTGCAAATATTGTTCTGTGTATAAAGCTCGCCACAAGGTAAGTTCATTTTGAAATAAGACAACTTAAAAAAAAGACAGATAAAGAGCACAATACTGCCCAAAAAAATTATCGCCAAAAATTTATTGTTGCAAAAAGAAAAATATTAACAAAAATAACAGAACACGCTTTGTGACGTGCCTCGTAGTTATGAGCTTTTCTGTTTTTTTTTCTTCTTTTTTAAGTAATAATTTTATCTCTTTTTCAGTACATGGTCCTTCTTTTTAAATAAAGAAAATGATAAATTTACAAACTTGGCACAAACGATATAAGTATTTACCCCCTCCTCACCCCATCTTATTCAATCCTCCTACAGAGGTTCATTCCTCGAAGAAAATGAATTACTTTGACTTGACGCTCTTGCTCAGCAGGTTCACCGGCGTAGAGAGAACTAGTTGACAGCACCGTCAGTCTTCTCCAAGTTTTCCTGTCCCGGGCTAGTTATTGGGTTTCGTTTAGGTTGATATTGTGGCTGAGGAGTCTTTGGTTTATGACACCAGCCCACCTAGTGCCCGGTGTTCCTCTAGGACGTTACCAGCCATTTTCCGAGGGGTTGAAATCCGTGATGATCCTTGCAGGGGTGCTTGGCGGGAGGCGGAGTAGGTGGCCGTACCACGTCAAAGAAAGGTTTTCTACTTGAGTAGAGAGATTTGCCAGTTTGAAGAAATTCTTCCTCAAAAATCTTGTAATCTCAAGGAAGTTGCAGTTGTGATAAACATATGTCCAAACATAATGGAAATAATGGTCACGGAAAAGCTTTAAAATTTGACAAGTTATACAGTAGATCTAGAAAGAATTTTCTCAAAGAACCTAAGGCAAAATCCATTCCACTGAAGCCCTTTTTCTATAAAAGAGGATATAAGAAATAGTCATATTAAGAACAAACATTACCTAAAAAAATCATAAAAGCTGCAAGGAGAAGAAGCCATCGGCCGAGACGCCAAAAACTTTTGAAAAGCCCCTTTAGGCGCATCATTAGTGTGGGCGACGTTTCAAGTTGACCTGAAATGGAGAACTTGTTACCATTCGCAAAAAATCTGTTTACTTTCTTTGATAGCTTGGATACACTTACACTATTTTGATTTGGTGAAATTTTAAGAGCAGCAGTAGCCTCGAAAGTTTGAACATAATACCCTTAGTCGTTCTTGAGATACTGCTGAGATGCCTTATTGGGAATTAGCATTATCACAGTACATTTTGATTTAATCTTTAGGCAACATTTAGTTTTTAAACATAATGGGCAAATGAGAGGTTGGGAGTGGAAGGGGGATTAGTTGCCCTACAACCACTTTTAACTAGCAAAAAGGGCATCAACCCTTCCTATTTTCAGCCTAATGAGCCCGTTTTGAAGTTCCTACGACAACTGCTTCGATACGAAGTGCACTGGTCTAAACAACAACAACAACAACAAATAGCTCTTATCACTTTCGACTATTAAAAAGGGTACTAGCCCTTTGAATTTCAAATCGAATGAGCCCTTTTCTGAAGTTTATACGACAGCGCCTTCTATAAAAACCTTATATGCCCCCAGGGCATAACTTAAAACCCTTACCCTGAGGGTTGTGGGGGAGTGTCCTTCGAAAAAACCTATTTTCTATCCGGAAATTAACTAGCCTACGCTAAACAAAATGGCTATCTCAAAATTTTGATTGGATGTGTTTGGGTGAATGATGGACGTGGGGGGGGGGGGCGCTAGCTGCCCTCCAATCACTTTCGACAATTAAAAAGAGCACTAGCCCTTTGAATTTCCAATCAAATGAGCCCCTTTTGAAGTTTCTATGACAACGCCTTCTATAAAAACTTTATATACCCCAGGACATAACTTAAAACCCTTGCCTTGAGAGTTGTTGGAGAGTGTCCCCCTCAAAAACATATTTTCCCTCTGGAAATCAACTTCGCTGAACAAAATGGCTATCTCACAATTTTTATTGGATGTGTGTGGGGGAAGGATGGGCGTGGGGGGGGATAGTTGCCCTCCAATCACTTTCGACTATTAAAATGGGAACTAGCCGTTTGAATTTCCAATAGAATGAGCCTGTTTTGAAGTTTCTAAGACAACGCCTTCTATAAAAACCTTATATACCCCTAGGACATAACTTAAAACCTTTGCCCATAGGGTTGTGGGGGAGTGTCCTCCTCAAAAAAACATTTTCTATCTGGAAATTAACTATGCTGAACAAAATGGCCATCTACAAATTTCGATTGGATGTGTTTGAGGGAATGATTGGCGTGAGGAGGGGGGGGGGCTAGTTGCCCTCCAATCACTTTTATCTATTAAAAAGGGCAGAAGAACTCGTAATCTCAAGTCAAGTAAGCCCCATTTGAAGTATCTAAGAGGACCCGTACTATATGAAGTGCCCGGCTTTAAAGAAAAAAAATTATAAACTGTACATTCTGTCAACATTGATCTTATATGCCCTCAGGTCATAAATTAAAACCCTTGCCCCGAGGGTTGTGGGGGAGTAACCTCCTCAAAAAGATATTTTCTATCTTTGAAACCAACTACGCTGAACAAAATGGTTATCTCAAAATTTTGATTGGATGTGTTTTGGGGAATGATGGGCGTGAGGGGGAGGGGGGGGGGCTAGTTCCCCTCCAATCACTTTCGACTATTAAAAAGGGCACTAGCCGCTCCTATTTCCAATCGAATGAGCCCTTTTCGAAATTTCTACTACAACTCCTTCGATACGAAGTGCCTCGGTATGGAGAAAAAAAACACACATTGTGCCCACATCGTTCTTTACTTAGGCAGCGCTAGCGCACTGCCTATGATAAGGTACTTTTATTTGTTTAGCTATGCTTTTAAATTCAATTTTAGAACTTGGTTCTGGCATGATGATGTCAGGATCTTCACAGTTTTCTTTTTTATTATGTTCTTCAAATTTTTCTTGTTCATTAAAGCGTTTCCCACAGAATGTACATGGATGAATTTTACGCCCATTTTTAGTTATTCGATATGCAAGTAATCTACTTAAATCTTTAATTCAAACATAATGATTATCAAAATAAAGTAAATTAATCATATGTGTAGCAGTTTTTCCATTGATCTTAGTTTTAGGAATATAAGCTTCAACCACTCTTTTCCTTATTTCAAATAAACAAATTTTAAAATTATATTTGTTTTCAAATTTATAAATATCTTGAATAGCCATAGAAAAATTAGTAGTCCCTTTAAAGATAAATTCATTTTAATAAGGTTTATATTTTGATAGTCTATCAACATTTCTATCATTCACTGGGTGAAGAAACCCAGTGAATTACTATCATTATTTTTTATATTAATACATTCTTTTTTTTTACAAAATCAGATAGTTCTTTATAAGTACCTCCCAAATAATTTGGTAATCTTGTCATTCGATAATCTATTCCATCGACTCTTTCAAATTGTAATCTTGATTTACAATAAACGATTAACTAATATAGGCGATCCAAAATCCGAGATGCTATGAATTTACAAAATATGAAAATTATTTTAAACACTTTCAAGGGTGAAGTTGTTAACCAACAAGTTCTTACAAATCAGTATTCAAGTCAGGATATTAATATATTAACTAAAATTTATCAATCACCTGACAATATATTGACTAGAATTGATGACAAAGGACTCATAGTAAAAAATACCTTAAAAGTAAGAAAAGAAGATATTAATGCAGAAAATAGAAGAGTTAGAAACGTTACAGACCTAAAAAATGGTGCAGATGCAGTTAATCTTTCAACGTTATTGGTACACTCGAAGGGTTTTATGTAGCTATCTGATCGTTTAGACAATTTCGAAAATGTTATAATAAATATACTTGAAAAAGATCCTGATGAAACCTTTAAAAAGAGACTGATATGAAGGTTTAAGTAAGAATCAAGCCTATGAAGTTTTTTAATGAGTATTACGAAAATCTTAACCTTGGATTTTTTTTCTTGGAATTTTCTCTAATAAATGGAGGAGTATACAATTTATTTATCAGAATTTCAAAAATAAAAAATTGAAACTTGTTTCGATGCAAAACAGAAAGGTAAAGTGCGATTAATGCATACAAAAATGAATGAACGAGAACCTGTTAAAACTATTACTTCATAAAAGACAGGTGACTAAGATTGAAAAATATAAAAATGAAAATAAAGAATGTGATATTGATTTATCCTATAAACAACTACTTCAAAGTCATCCAAGATTGCCGTTCTTATCACTTCTCGAAAAATTAGAAAATAAACTAAAAGCTGACTTTATTGAATACACAATTCATTTATCTCCTCCTCAAAAAGTAAAAATAAAAAGATGTTTTAAGAAAAAGGAAAATTGCCGAATTCGAATATAAAATATTATTGTTGGTAAAGAACCTGTTAATCTATTGCTCAGAAGAAAAAAAAATTCAACAAATTGAGCAAGGAAAAAAAAAGAACAAAGTGCTGCAATAGGTAAAGCTGCTCTAACAAGTGGTGCAGCTGCATTAGATACAAATGTTCGAAAGAAAATTTTTGATAAAATTACTGATTCTTCAAACGGTAAAGGTGAAGGTTTAACATTACCGGGGACTTTGTCGAAAGATCGAAGTTTGAAATTACCCGATACACGCACGCAAAATTGTTGGACCTGGATCAGAAGTGATTGTTGAAGCCCTCAAAAACGTTGTAGACCCAAGAAAATACAAGTAGAAGTGGTTAAAGTACCTAAACAGCGTGGAAGACCTATAAAAGTTGTTGAAGCTGAGATTTCACAATTCAAAGAATACTCGCTTCCAAAAAACGGGGAACCTCAGAAAGAATAAAAAATCACATTATACCGCTGACAAATATTGATATATTGAATGAATTAGGTCATATTCCTCATTTTCGAGGTGTTTTTTCTCGAGATAACTTACCAAACAAAAAAAAAAAAAAAAAAAAAAAAAAAATGCGGTGTAATTAATTATGACTGCATGGGGTCGCCTGGGACGCATTGGACTTGTTATTTCAATTATCTCAAGTGCTCATTTGTAGAATTAATGATTCTTTCGGAATACAACCCGGAAATGAAATTGTCAACTTCTTAAAAACTTCAAATAAACAAATTGCTTATCATTCTACTCAAGTCCTGAAATTTAACAATGTGAATTGTGGTCATTTTTGTGTTGATTATGGAAAAAGAAGATTTAAGGGAATGGATCCACAGAATTATATTTAAAGTTTATTTTCAAATATAAATAGAAGAAGAACTAGAAAAGAGATTGTTTGTTTATCGTAGAAGTTTTAAATATTATGGAAATGTTAGTAATGCTTTCTTAGTATCTAAGTTTATATTTAGTGCTTCGGGTTTATCTGCCTTTGCTATGCTACCCCTTACTTCTTTAAGTCTTGGGACAGTTCTGTCCCAAAATGCAAAATCCCTCTATAGGCTATTATCACTTTTTTTGTGTTGGCGATCTTACATCAGCCTGGGTTCTAAGAACACCCCACAGGGTTTTTGTTTGGAGGGAAAGAAGCAGCGCGTAGGCCTCTACTTCTTACTCCTTGATCTGAGGCCAGATCATATTGACATCTCAACTGCTACACGAGGTAATAGTAAGAGTCATACTTGCCAGATTATATCGACATCTCAACTGCTACACGAGGTAACAGTGAGAGTCGAACTATTGGACCGCAATTGATGATCAGTTGACCGCTTTACCAACTCGGCCATTCTGGCCTGTAATGAGAGTTGAAACTATCTTTTTGTGTTTCATTTGACAAATAAGATCATTCAAATTCTTTTAGTTTTATAATTTTTTCTTTGATTACTGAATATTATATTTTCTCTTATCTGTATTGCAACCACGGTTGCCAAAACTTTTAAGGGCAAAAGTGTCCAAAGTGTTCTCTAGAAAATTAACCAATATACAGGGTTGCTAGGTAAATGCTAATTTAGCTACTTATGGCTATCTTGGAAAGGGGTTAAGTTAGGAAAATGAAACTTTCAGGGATGGGCCTACAGGCTAGTATGTCCCAGGAAGGTATTTTGAAGTACCTACCTCCACTCTTTCTGCCTCTAGAGGCTCCTGAAATTTGCCTACATGATAGGTCTATACATATTGAAATTTTGACCAAACAACTTTTAACCTTTATTTTTAGTTTCTTTGTCTCTGGCTTTAGTTTTGAAAATACAATTCCTGTTATTTGAGTAGAATTTTAAGCCATACCAATGGGTTTTTTGTTCAGAATTTAGGAAATATATTTGCATATCTTTAAAACCTTATAAATTGGGACTGAACGAAGTTGTGAAGCTGAAAACAATTTTGTTGTACTTTATTTAAGCAGAAGATCTATTTTGCAAGGTTTCACTTTTATAACACAAAGATTATTAAAGGTCATCAAAGGTTAGGACCCTCTAGAGGGAGGAGTGGGGGTAAATACTTCAAAACACCTTCCCGGGACATACTTTAGCCTGTAGACCCATCCCTGAAAGTTTCATTTTCCTAACCTAACCTCTTTCCAAGATAGCCAAAAGTAGCTAAAGTAGAATTTTACTGGTTGCCACTATGATTTTTCAAAGTCGGTGAAAAAAGTGCCGAAAAACCTGTGCGCAAAAACATCTATAAGAAAAATCCCCAAGACGTTACCAAAGCTTAAAAGTAAAGTGCAAATTAAAAGCAGTCGTATTTATATATACATAAAAAAAAAATTAACATTTGGTTTTGATTTGGAAAAGTGTCCTTTTTTCAAAAAGCTGCCTTTTGACCCAGTAGTGTCCCCGTGTCCCTCAGAGTGAGAAAGTGTCCAAAAGCCACTAAAAGTGTCCATCTGGCATCCCAGATTGCAACTTTCTTAAAAAATTTGCTGGCTACTGCGCTTGAACCCGGGGTTCCGGGTCAGCGTCTTAACCAGTTGGACTACAGAGACTAGCATAGAGTTATAAACTAATAGGGTGTTAATATATAAATTATTTTCGGTTAGGAAATTTGTTTAATAAAATCATCAACTAATAAATGGAGAAAATTTTAAGCGAAATAAAAATGTAAAATAAATTCAATCAAACAATTAAGAAAGAAAATTTAGACATTGGAATGGTGTGCTTGATTAAAGGGACGAAATGAGTAAAAACTAAATATGAAAATAAACTCGTTATCATTATTGATTCTAAAGGTGAAATAGTTGACCTATTTACACCTAAGTGCTTTGATTCAAAATTAGCTGATCTTGAAAAGTAATTTAAAAAATTAGATAAAGGTATGATTTTAAAGGCTATTGAAAGAAAAAATAAAGATAATATAAATTATTTAGATATTGATATTGAACTATCCACTAAAAATTAAATTATAGTAATTATTACAGTTTTGAAAACCAAATTTGATTGACATTCAAATTTCATTTTGAATGTAGAGATGGAAAATGTTCCAAATGTGCAATATTTGAAGTTAAAATTATGTAAAATGGGCTGTAAATAATGAAAATTGATGGGGTGAGCTAGGTGAGGCACATTCGGCAATTACTATACTACCGACAAAAGACAAGCCGGGGCAAAAGTCGACATTCAACAGTTTATAAAAGCTCCAAACAATGAAATAGCTATAAACATCGACATTAGAGTTTATAAGGACGTTAGCCAAGAACCTGATACTGTATCAGCCTCTGTTAAAAAAAACAAAGGTTTGGCGTTATATTTTTCTTAATGACAAAAGACAAGCCAAGGCAAAAGTTAAAGGTCCAATAACAAAAGAAACCGTAATTTTACAAAGGCGTTAGTTCTAATGTAAGGTAATTTAAAATATTTAACGGCTGATTGATTAAAATGAAGCACAGATAATTTTGATTAGAAACTAATGAAAGTGAGAATCGCAGTAGCTAAAGAAAAAGCAAAAATCACATTGAATTGTAAACGAAATTTTGAACAGTGATCTGTGGTTGGAAACTAGAAAAGGCGTATTTGTTATCTCTAACGTCATAAGAAATTAAAAGAGATGATGTATGAATATAAGCTGCTAGAGCAAAAGGCGTGGAAAAAAACTTTCTAAGGTCAAGATGAACAAAAATGGACAATGAAATCTACGGTTGGAAAATAAGGAACAGCGATGACAGACCACAAAACGATCTAAATGGGTCAGAACTCTAAGAAAGAATTTGTATTTTTCACAGGGCGACAGCATCAAACCTGTGGTGACGTCATGACATCAAGAAAAGGCTCAAATTATCTGCGGTTAGAAGACCAGCGACAATGAGAACCCATATATAGAATCCTGCCACGGAAGAGTTATTCGACAGTTTTCATCGACAAGTCGTAATCCTTTCAAAAGAGTAACTTGTACAAAATCTGTAAACAAAACTAGTGTCTTCAAATGGATTCTAACAGCTTATCATAGGCTAAGTAAGATTATATGAGTAGGGAAAGTTACTTATTCTAATGAAAAGGAGAAAAATATAACTTTTCTGTAATACGACAATTATAAATCGGTTTCGTGTTAGAGACACCCGCCCCTTTGAAACTTCTTGACCTGACGAGTGCTGTGTTAATAAAGATTACCCAAAAAAGCAAAACCTAAAGATTAATAATAAATAGTAAAACCTTCAACTACTTGGCCATCCTTTTCCTTTTCGAGAAGTTGTTTTTTCATTTTTCTATCACAAGCAGCCTTGAAACGTTGACGGAGTATCTTCAAAGTGGTGTCTTCACCTACTGATGCTTCGCCATGACTAACGCAGTCCAAAGCAGCACTCTTTTCTTCAACAGATGGCTGATAAAAAAGAAATAAAATATACTAATGTGAAAGTGCCACAAGTAATTAACATTCCACTATCAAACAGTAGATTGGCCGCTTAGCAGAGTACAGAGATAAGAAAAGGAAAAACAAAAGTCATTAAAAGGGGAATCACCGTAAAATTTATAATTTTTTCTGATGCTTTTACGTGCTTTACTACATTGTCCGAGAAGTATCCCCCTCCACCATAAAAAAACAAGAAATGATTCTTAGGTAAGCTAGAACAATATCGAAAAGCATCATTTGAGATAAAGAAAGAAAGAGGAAAAAATACGAACAATCTAGAAGAAAGAAAAAAATCCTCACAGTATTCAAGATAAAGATACCTCATCTAATTTGGGCGTACACTAACGAGGCGTGGCATAAAAGTATTGAGACTGATTTGTTCATTAAAAATGTTCTTATTTCTTTCAAACATCAATGTTATCCCTTCCAAAGTACTTTCCTTTGGCAGCGGCTCACTGTTGGAGACATTGTTCCCGCTGTTCGTAGCAACGCTGGAAATCTTCAATTATTATGGTCTTTAGCATGTCTGTTATAGTCTTTTGGATGGTTTCTGAAGTCCCAAAATGACGGGCTTTAAGGACATTTTCAGTTTAGGACAAAGGAAGAAATCACAGTGACTGAGGTTGGAAGAATCAGGGGGGTGGGAACCACAGGAATACCTTTTGAGGTCAAAAATTTTTTTATGATGATGCCAGTGTGACATGTGGCGTCGTTTTGATGGAGCAATCATTTCTGGAGCAATGGAGATGATGGAGCAATCTCACGCGATGACCCTTTTTCTGAGCCTTTCAAGGATGGCTTTATAAAAAACAAATTGGTTAACAGTTTGTCCTGGAGGAACAAATTCTTCGTGGTCAATTCAAATTCTGTAAAAACAAACAAATCAGCATTTATTTGACCTTTGATTTGCTCATTCAAGCTTTCTTAGGTAGAGGAGAGTTTGAAGTGTGCCATTTCTGACTTTGCCTCTTAGTCTCAAGATCGTACTCAAACATCCGATGTTTCCTCACGTGTGATCACACGACTAAGGATATCTTGCTCATTAGCGATCCTGTCCAATCAATCCAATCAAGGCACTCGTTTTTTCGCCTGTCCTTCTGCCCAATTGGGAGGTTTTTCGGCACAATTTTTACATAGACTATTCGCATGTGCAAATGTTCACTCAAAAATTTGATGAACGGTAAATTTATTCAAATTCAATTGTGAATTCAACATTCGTAATGTTAAACGACGGTCTAATCTCACAAGAATTTTCACACTTTCGATGTTTTTGTCGGTTCTCAAAGTTGAAGGCCTCACTGAACGTTTTTCATCTTTAACATTTTTTTTCTATCATACACAAGGAAGGCAAATTTTGAACGAAAAAAAATAAACAAATTTTAAACATAAAAAATTAAACTGAATAAGGATAGTTTTGATCCCGTGACAAACAAAAAAGTTAGAATGTCATTTTCGGTTTACTGAACAATAAATAGATTGTCCAAACTGAAATTGTTGCTTGGCATTTTCTTTTTTGTCTTGTTTCTGTTTTTTCTTCACTTTTGAAACGAATAAATTTAAAAGGATTAATGAGAAAAGAATTATTTTTAAGACAGTATAAAACCAAACGAATTTTCAAAATATATTTTGTATCGAAAATTCGACCATACATAAAGGCGGCGTTACCACCCCTCATATCCTCCAAAATGCTAGTGTCATGTGTGCTTTATTAAATAATTGAAAGAAATTTTACACTGAAAGTTTATATTATTTAACTGACTTGCTCTATATTTAAAAGAGATAGGCTTAAACGGAAGAAACCATTGATGTATCACGCGTATCATGCATATATTGAATTTATTACACAATAGGACTATAGAACTAAAAAGTAGACTTAATTTGCCAAAGCAAAGTAAAGTGTTGCAACGACCCTTAGTCGAATATCAAAACAGAAGTGTTGCGGGAGCAACACTTTGGCCAGGATTTCAAGGAAGGAATTAAAAAAATCACTTTAACTTTGCAGCCGGTTGAACCTTAAATGCATATGTAATGTAACCTTGGTCTAGCAACTGATTCTTAATTAAAATTCGCCTTCTTGTCTTTGAATTCTGTTTTCCCAATTCTTTAGAACAACTAAAAATTGAACTAATTTCCAAAAGTTTAACCAAGAAGACCTCCATAGCCATGAAGATGACCATGCTCGAACAATCTATTCTTAATTGCACATCCCTCATCGTAACCGACAGGAAACAAAATTTTTCGCACCATAAAAAATTGGCAAAATATAACAATCCTTGTCGCAGAGAAGACCAAGGCATAACAGTCAATTGTTACTTACAATCCCTTCCTTGTTTAAAGTCTGAGTGAGACTTTTTTTTTTATTGTGTAGCAAAACATTTGAGTTGTCTTCTCCGAAGAGTATGGGTAACTTATAAGAGTGGAAACTGGCACTAGTTATGATAAAAAAAAAACATTTAAGCCATCTAGCGTCTGGCGACACATGGCATTTTTTCAAGCTTCGTAATTGTTCTCTTGTCAGGAACTGAGATCAGACACTTATTATTGATGTTTTTGAAATCAACCCTCCCCCCAAACTCAAAATTTTTCAAAATTCTACTTTAGAAGCTTTTAAAATATTTTAAATATTTCTAAAGCGCTACGACATAGAGCGACATATAATGTGTCCTCTGAAGTTGATGCTGATGTTTTTTGTAATCTATCTTTTAGTGCTTAAGAAATATTTTAAAAGCTTCTAGAGTAGAATTTTAGAAAATTCTAAGTTTGGACGGAAGGGAAATTTCAAAAACATCTTCCCATAACATAATTTGTCCTCTAAAAAGAATTAGGTTATTTTTACTGGTCTCTCTTGTCAAATCCTTTCCCTAATTAATACAGTTTAAATGGTATTATCAACAGAGTTGTTTGGCATGTGCCTGCTACCCTTAAGGGTAATGGTTTCTGATAAGACAAGTGTGACATCACAACAAACTTGGTTTCATATACCATAAACAAATTCGGCATGGGTTGAAAATTAAATGGCTTAGGATTTAAATAGAATTTTGGATATATATATTAATGAACAAGGTTAAAAGCAGAAGTTGTGTAAGGTAAGCAGTGATTTATATTTATGATAGAAATATAGAATGAAATATGAGTTAAAAACAACTAGTAATGGTATTTGTTTAGTTTTGGGTCACCTCATAAGGAGACATGTTAAGAAAACAATTCTTACTTTAAAATATGTATAATGATCCTAGTTCTTATATTATCCAAGGGGAGAACCTTTATCATCAATTCTTTCCTCTAAAAATCATAAAAAGAGAAAAAGTTTCCAAATATCACCACGTTTTTAATTCAAAACTTAAGTCTTTTTAAATTGCCGCTTTAAATTGCCGCCTTATAAGTTCTTTTATAGATAGCGGTCATGCCGGTCTTTTTATTATTTTTTTTTTTAACAGTAGTGGCGAAGGGCGAATAGCAGTGTCGAAGGGCAAATAGCAGTGGCGTAAATACAAAATATTAATAGCAGTGGCGAAGGGCGAATAGCAGTGGCGAAGGGTGAATATCAGTGGCGTAAATACAAAATATTAATAGCAGTGGTTAGGTTAGGTTTGGTTATGTTAGGTTACAAAAGATGCACGGAATTTCGAAGGGCAAAGAGCAGTGGCGTAAATACAAAATTTTTTGTGAATGGCATGATTTATAACAGAATTCACAATTTCTATAATCTCAATATACCACTACTTTTTCTTTAAACACGTTTTTTGACACACGTGTTAAACACGTGCTAAACGCTATCTATAAAACAACTTATTTGGCAGCAGTTTACAGCGGCAATTTCAAAAGACTTAAGCATTGAATTAAAAATGTGGTGATATTTGGAAACTTTTTCTCTTTTGAGGATTTTTAGAGTTCCGAAAGCTGGGACAGGCTTTCAAAACTGTTCATTATCTCTACTGCGTACCTCTTTAATTGTAGGAGTATCAAGACTGCGGAGGCTTAACATCGCACGCGCTTTTCAGCCTTCTGGGGTTTCACCTTACGATGAATTTTTGTAATTACAGATCGATGATCGGTGTTATCAAGGTAAGCACCACGAAGGGAGTGGTAATTAGAAACGGATGATCTTCACCGCGAGAGATAATTATATAATGAATCATTTTCTTCATGACGCCGTCGTTGCTAGGTACATGGGTGAATTCGAGGTCTTTCGAAAATTTAGTTGGAGATAACAAGCTCTAAGGCAACAGGTCCTATGACATATTTCCAGATGCCGGTGCGATCACTAACAGTAGCGTTAAAGTCCCCAAGAAGAAGCAGTATCTCGTGGAGAGATGCAAAAGATATAAGTTGCGTGAGGTATGTGTAGAACTGGTCCTTAGCATCGGGCTCAGCCTCGTTCGCTGGTGCAGAGTATCCTACTACAAAATATCTTCTATAACGGTACTGCAGGTAGGCTAAGAGGAGATGCTTTGACATGGTGTTACAAGGTATCCTAGCTCCCTTAGGGAGAATCAGTATCAGTTCAACGCCAGCTCTCCTTGTGTTGCCAGTACCCGACCAAATAAAACTGTTGTGGTTGCTAATGAATTTCTCACCTTTTCTTGGGAAATTGTGTTTCTGTAACGCCAGCAATAGCAACAGAATATCCACTTGGAGAATATCCGATATATTACCAGATATGTTTGCTAAGTTTTTTAAATAATTTAAATCATAGTTAATATCACTCTCATGGACATTACAATGTTTGCGGAGTCAACAAACAAGATTACGTAGAACAGTTGTTCTCAGGGAAATAGCAATTTAAGGGTTTGTAGTAGTTTTTAGTTCGTCAAGTTAAAATGTAGACCATATCAGAGAACATTTGCTGATCCGATTTTTATCACACTATTTTCTCTGTTTCCTATGTTTAGTATATAGATACATAAATCGCAGTTTTATGTATCTGCCAAGTGTCAACCTGGTCTCCAAATAATATTTGATCTTTTTCTGGTTGCCAACCAAAATTTAAAGCCAAAAACAAAAACAATCATGACATAATTGAAGTTTGAGCAATCCTTCTTGGAATAAGCAAAAAGTCCTCAGGTTTTACTAATAGATGTTTATGAAGGGAAATTGGCAAAGGGGGGAGCGATCTTTATAATTTGATGATGCATCACGAGCAGTGGCGACTGAACCTACCGGCATAATTAATGTTGACCAAGTATGGAATCTTTTCAGTGAAACGAAATTCTTATTAAATAAAGCATTGCTCTAAAATCTCGTGGGGTAATCAAAAACTTCGAAAATAATTCTCAAGACTGAAAATCAATTTGATGTAAGTAGGAATCCTTGATTAGCAACCCTATTGCTCATAAGATGTACATGTTGTGCCTCAATTGCCTATAAAATATGTGTTGCTAAACTGTCATGCCAAAAGTTGTGTTAAATATAACTGTTTTTTCACGTACTATTTCAGATTCACGTACCCCGCCTCTTTTAGCCCACCTTCAAATCAAGCACTGGAAGGATATACCAAAAAGTTAGAAGTTGTGCGAAGACTTATTATCTCTGATGAAATGGTAATTATTAATTTTTTTTTTACTGTAACGAAGTAAACATACGCTGAATTATAAAAGGAGAATGAAAGCACCCGGAACTAAAGGACATACATCATATTTTCATATTTCTATAGTTGGGAACTGTTTTTTTTTTTGGGGGGGGGGGGACAGTTGTAGAACAGTCCCACAGGGGTATATGCTACTATGACTAATATCTTGTAATTTTTAGTTGTAAAATGAGCAGCTAGAATTTTATTATTACTACCTTCCCATCTTAAGCTAGAATTAGAAGCATATTTATTTATTATGATACCTATTCCTGGCCTATGTACCCGATTCTTCCTGCTTGAGTAACTAAATTCTATATCACCTAATTTTATGTTTCTTGCCCATGGGATATGAATTTCTTAGGCCCCTAGCAAGTCTAGTTCAAAATGTCTGGATTTATGTCAATATCAGAAAGCGCTATCTGAAGCTTTGCAGCCAAGATTTCGTTCCATCGAGCCATGTTTCTGCTTTTGGATAAAAACAACCGTCTCAAATCGAATTTGCACTAATGCAGGGTTCGGACTCGCCTATAAATTTCAATATATTCCTATATTTTAATTCACTCCTATAAAATGCCTATATTTTGGCTAAAATCCTATTATTCCTATATTTTCGGCTGAAGAGCACCAAGAACATTGCTCATGATTTGCAATTTTCACTGCTCATTATGTAAGCAAAGATGTGCTTTTCTTCGCTTTTGACTCTGCTTGTAGACTCTGCTGTCTTTTGGTGTAGATTGATCATTAATTACAACTGTTGAGCTGTTTGAACTTAACTAATGCTTTGTGTTTGGATTAGTAAGCTGCTCCTGCCTGGGCTATACTGTTGTGTTGACTTAGTAGCCTATGTTTTGTTTTTTGTCATGTTGGGCCTGTCCGAAATGAGCAAAGATCAGTATAAAGGCTAGCAGTCTCTACTTAATGAGACTGTGAGTTCTTGCGACTTATGCGTTTTCTGGCTGAGCACTATAAAAGGCTGATGCGAATACGGCCCAGTTTCGGACATGTCCAGATTTTTTCTTTTTATGGCCTCTTAATTGCGGGGTGCTATTTTGCAGGTGATGCTTGGTAATTAAGTATGTGGCCTACCAAGTCTACCTACTAAGACGGATTGTAGCGGCAGAAAGATTGGCAGATAGTGTAAGACTGGGAACGGCCAGTACTCGTTCATTTGCGAACTCTGCTTGAAAAATCTTGGTTGCACGGCTGGGGTTGCTCAGCTAAACCAATACGTACGATCTACAGAATACAAAGCCGCAGTTACTGCTCAAATACATCCACTACAGCTTCACCTGACCGGACAATCTCGAGTTGATGAAACAACCGAGGACTAATGGTTTATCCTCGGTAAGGTTTATCCCGATGCTAAGGACCAGTTCTATACACACCTCACGCAACTTATATCTTTTGCATCTCTCCACGATATACTGCTTCTTCTTGGGGACTTTAACGCTACTGTTAGTGATCGCACCGGCATCTGGAAATATGTCATAGGACCTGTTGCCTTAGAGCTTGTTATCTCCAACTAAATTTTCGAAAGACCTCGAATTCACCCATGTACCTAGCAACGACGGCGTCATGAAGAAAATGATTCATTATATAATTATCTCTCGGCGGTAAAGATCATCCGTTTCTAATTACCACTCCCTTCGTGGTGCTTACCTTGATAACACCGATCATCGATCTGTAATTACAAAAATTCATCTGAAGGTGAAACCCCAGAAGGCTGAAAAGCGCGTGCGATGTTAAGCCTCCGCAGTCTTGATACTCCTACAATTAAAGAGGTACGCAGTAGAGATAATGAACAGTTTTGAAAGCCTGTCCCAGCTTTCGGAAATCTAAAAATCCTCAAAAGAGAAAAATTTTCCAAATATCACCACGTTTTTAATTCAATGCTTAAGTCTTTTGAAATTGCCGCTGTAAACTGCCGCCAAATAAGTTGTTTTATAGATAGCGTTTAGCAGGTGTTTAGCACGTGTGTCAAAAAACGTGTTTAAAGAAAAAGTAGTGGTATATTGAGATTATAGAAATTGTGAATTCTGTTATAAATCATGCCATTGACAAACAATTTTGTATTTACGCCACTGCTATTTGCCATTAATAGCAGTGGCGAAGGGCGAATAGCAGTGGCGAAGGGCGAATAGCAGTGGCGTAAATACAAAATATTAATAGCAGTGGTTAGGTTAGGTTTTGGTAGGTTAGGTTACAAAAGATGCACGGAATTTCGAAGGGCAAAGAGCAGTGGCGTAAATACAAAATTTTGTAAATACAATATTAGAGCTATGACAGTGCCAAGCTATCTGTGGAAAAGAAAGAAAAATATATCCCGTTTAGGCAGAATGTTGTAGTAGCTGCCACTTTTCTTGATTTTCAAGCCAACATATTTCCCTTGCTGTTCAAGCCAAGGGACAGAAAGTTTCCTACTCAGGGGTTTCGGACAAGGCGGTTCTAATGGTGTACTTTTTGTTTTGATCTGACTCCTTTGTTAGGAACTGTGGGTTTTTATATTTCTTAACATTGGACGTGATCGTCTCTTACTAGGTTGCTAGCTACCGCTGCAACCCGGATGTAATTTGTTTTGATCTGACTTTTTTTTTAGGAGTTATGGGTTTTTATATTTCTTAACATTGGACGTGATCTTCTCTTACTAGGTTGCTAGCTACCGCTGCAACCCTGAAAAATTAATTAGCTATTTGGACAAGACATAGGTAACTAAGGGCAAGAGTTCGTTCTTTACTATAAACAACCACGATGACGTGAGTTACAGCTTGGGTTTTGTTCTATGCTATATCATTACAAACAGGAAAAAGCCTATGGCTTTTTCTTCTTTGAAAGAGTAAGAGACGAACCACAAGCAAACAAGTAGCTAACTAAGTCCAATGTGTTCAGTGGTATGTTATTCCAATGATCGTCTTTTAATGTATTTTTTTTAGTTTTCTTTAAAATGAGCCATTAAACAACTCTCTACGATGTCCCAGTGCCAAGCTATCTGTCGATTTACTAACCTATACTAAAATTAAGTGGCGTATAAAATTTAGTATAGGCAAGAGGTCGTTCTTTATTATAGTATAGTCAACAGGACACAATTAGAGAATGATCTCTAGCCAATAGTAACTGGAATATTAGAACAGATCTTAATAAGCATTACTGTAATAATAATTGACAAACACCATTTATGATGAGCTATATCGGTCCTTTATGTAGCAAGCAGCGAAAAGCCTGCGGCTTTTTATTCTTCTGAATAGTACGAGACGATCCTCAATTAATCAGACAGCTAACTAGGTTTATAATCCTTTCTTTAACATATGATTTATGTACAAAAATCAAATGTCTTTGAAAAGACCGCTGTATGAAAAGACAACAACAATGCATTTTTTAGTGGAAAATTTATTCTCTTTTAGTAATAATTTATTTTAGTTACAAAAGATTTTTAACCCAATTAATTTCCTTTAAAATGAGCCATTGAACAACTCTCTACAACGTTCCAGTGCCAAGCTATCTGTGGAAAAGAAAAAAGAAAAAAAATATCCCGTTTAGGCAGAATGAATCTTACCGCTGGTATATGATTATGATTTATGCACAAAAATCAAATATCTTTGGAAAGACTGCAGTATGAAAAGACCTCAAAAATACAGTTTTTAGCTGGAAAATTTATTGTCTTTTAGAAATAATTTATTTTAGTTACAAAAGATTTTTAATCCAGTTAATTTCCTTTAAAATGAGCCAGTGAACAACTCTCTACGATGTTCCAGTGGCAGGCTATCTGCGAAAAAGAAAAAAAAGGAAGAAAAAAATATGCCGTTTAGGCAGAATGTTGTAGTAGCCGCCACTTTTCTTGATTTTCCAGCCAATATATTTCTCTTGCTGTTCAAGCCAAATAACAGAAATTTTACTATACAGGGGTTTCGGACAAGGCAATTCTAATGGTGTACTTTTTGTTTTGATCTGATTTTTATTTTTGGAGTTATGGGTTTTTATATTTCTTAACATTAGACGAGATCGTGTCTTTATGTAATTACAAACAGGAAACAGCCTACAGCTTTTTCTTCCTTGAAATAGTAAGAGACGGACCTCTTAAAATCAAGTAGCTAACGAAGTCCGATGTATGCAATTGTTTGTTATTCCAATGATCGTCTTTTAATGTAAATGCAGTTTACATAATAATGGATAATTATATGACATTGGATGTGATCGTCTCTTACTAGGTGGCTCGTTACCGCTGCAACCCTGATTCTAATGATTGTCTTTTGATATGATTTATATTCAATTTTGTTATATTCATTTTAAATTCGTTATTTTGAGTCGGACAAACACTCCGGGGGAGGAGGGTTCAAATCCACTAAACCCTCTGGATATGTCCTTGAATGTTACTCTTGACTGACACATTTTATGATGAACCATTTATGATGAGCTATATCGGTACTTTGCGTAACTACCCCTAGAACCACCATACATCAGTTACTATGGGCGAGAGATCTTTCTTTACTGTACGGCTTACAGCTCCCGTTGCAACCCAGATACCCCTGATATCTGGATAGCTTGCAACTACTCCTGGAACCACCATATATCAGTTACTATGGGAAGAGATCTTTCTTTACTGTAGGATTTAAAATTAGTTTTGTTTTTTGTTAGGTTTTTGTTTAATAACAAGCCGACATATTTTCTTTGTTGTTTAAGCAAAGAGACTCCGGGTTACAGCTGCCACTGCAACCCGAATACCACTGCAATCTAGATAGCTCGCAACTACCTCTGGAACCACCACATATCATTTACTATGGGCGAGAGATCGTTCTTTACTGTTCATTTATGATGAACTATATCACTCCTTTATGTAGGTTTCTAGCTACCACTGCAACCCGGATAATAAACTGATTACAAACAGGAAAAAGCCTACGGCTTTTTCTTCTTTGAAATAGTAAGAGACGAACCTCAAACAATCAAGTTGCTAACTAATTCCAATATATGCAATTTTTTGTTATTCCAATGATCGTCTTTTAATGTAAACGTAGAAAATGGAGTCTATTTATTTTTTTTTTAATTACAAAACCTTTTTAACCCCATTGATTTCCATTAAAATGAGCCATTGAACAACTGTCTATGATGTTCCAGTGCCAAGCTATCTGTGGAATTACTAATCTATGCTATAATTAAGTGGCGTATAAAATTTACTATAGGCAAGAGGTCGTTCTTTATTATAATACAGATTAAAATTCTCCTTGAAAGAGCGGATGCTGTTGAAAAGTCAGCTAGAAATGCTTTGGCAAAGCTTCATAGTAATATCCAAAAGAAATGTTGTCAGTTTAATGAAAAGCTTCCAAGGTATGAATTGGCAACTGCGGAACAGTTTATAGATGCAATGGAAAATGTTCAACAACACAGTGAATATACGGAGGCGTACTTCTTAGAAAATTCGTATATTAATTTTGGAAGGAGCAATTGCAGTTTATGTAGCAGCAATAAAAACATATATACAAGCATACCTATCAACAGCGAAGGAAAAGCAATGTTTTTCAATTATGGGGATCAGAATATACATTCAGGTATTTCACGACTTGCGTTATATTAGAGAGGAAAGACGTAATTATTCTAATTAAATAAGGGTCAACTTGAAAGTCATTAGATGGTTTTTCTAATAGTATGTTGTGGTTGATTAAATCAAAAGCTTTTGCAAGTCAACAGCGATAACACTGAGCCAGGAATTGGGTTTTTCGAGTGTGTTACTTAGTGTGTCCATAAGCTGAACAAGATAGTGGATGGTAGATGTAGAACGTATGTTTCCGAATTGTCTTTGGTCTTATCTGTACTGGGATTATCTTATTTGGGATTATCTGTACTTTCAACCACTCAGCTAAAAAGCTTTCATATAACTTCGAAAAAACTGGAGTAAGAGTAATGGGATGGACACAATTAAAATCTTGATTGTTACCTTTCTTTTTTACGGGAGTAATAAAACTTAATTTCCAACAATTTGGAAATTTACCAGCAGAGGTAATTTCATTAAAAAGTAAGGACAAAGGCTCTGACAGATTGTCGGCGAAGGCTTTAATTATTACAATCAGGATGTCTAGTGGACAAATACTACACTTTTTAAAATTCTTAATTTTTGCCTCTACATCCGAGGGCGAAATAATGGAAGAATTGAGAGAGCACACATCATAAGGAGTGTCAAAAGAAAGGGGAGGGAGATTCTGAACTATGGAAGAAAGAAATTTGTTCAGATCATTGGCTGTAACTGAAGGATTTTCTTGGAAATGAAAATCTATAATATTATGTGTTTTCCCACAAATTTTTTTATTCTATTATACCATTATTTTGGCTTTGTAGAACATAAATCCTGGACTTTCCATTTGTAATCTGAAGAAGCCGATTTACATATTTCTTTTGTTTTACATGTCTACGCAGTGAGCTAGCTTCGGATATTTTACCACTCTTAAGTAGATTCAATTTAATTCTAATTAATTATTTCAATTGGCTAGTAATGTATGATTTGTCATAAGAACATGTTTTTACTTTTTTCACAGGGAAGAAATCTATGTATTTTGTTTGAATAATATTTTGGAATTCAGAGACTTCAAAATTAATGTCATTTTTACCTTTGAGAGCCAGCCAGTTTTCACTGGTAATCAAAGATCCAAATATGAAAAGGCCATCATTGGAAATTGGGCGATAAGAGAACTCAGTAACAGAAAAAGTATTATTAAAGCTGTTGAGAGGCTTCATTAATAAACAGAAATGGTAACTTCCTCCTAACAGGGGCAAGGGGCATAGAAAGCCTGCATATTGGTGCAAATCAAATCAAGGATAGACTTTGCTTTTGTTGTTGGTATTTTTACAATTTGTTTTAAGTTTAGGGAACTACAAAGGGAATTTAACTTTAGATCATGAGCATCACCTACTAAGAAAATACCGGCGTTCGGGAATTTGCATAGGACAAAGTCGGCACTACTATGCTGTTGTTGGTAGAATCGCTGTCTTTGTGCAGCGTTTTGATTTGGGGAAAAATAGAAGCAGCAAAACACAATCAAATTAAAGGGGCGTGGTAAAACTTTGGGTCTTACACTTACCCTTGTTGAAAAGTCAGCTAGAGATGCTTTCGCAAAACTTCACAGTAATATCCAAAAGAAATGTTGCATGTTTAGTGAAAAGCTTCCAAGGTATGGACCGGCAACTGTGGAACAGTTTACAGATGTAATGGGAAATCTTATACATCACTGTGAATATATGGAGGCATAATTGTCCTTTACTTAGTTTCAGCTTAAATTCGATGATCGAGCCTTTATGTACTACATTCAACGACTATGACGTCATTGATCAATATTGTAAAAAAAAATTAAGTTTTTCGTAAAAAATAATTAATTTAAAAAAAAGTGCAAAAGGCGCTAGATCTAGAGATCTCCTTTATAATGAGCCATTGAACATCTCTCAACGATGCTCCAGTGCCATTCTTTCAGAGATAATTTTAATCTTTAATTTTGAATATTTTTCGTAATCCCGGTAAAACATTCGTAAAATTTTTTTAAATTTACAAAGATCAGCCTGTGCGTTCTTTGCAGCTTGTGTAAACTGCAAAAATATCCATGGTATCCGAGCAACAGTTTGAATATTTCAATTCAACCTGGAAAAATACCTTAAAAATGTTAAAATTAGTTTTATTTTTGGTTAGGTTCTAACTACCCGATGTGCGATTGACTATGTAGTTTCAGACCAAAAAAATGTCTGATTTACATGCTAAAATGGTTTCCAAAAAAAGTAGAGCCGAAATTAATTTTATCCGCCTAATGGATGCAACAACCAATGCTATTAGCAATGAAGACATAAAGAGAAGTTTAGGAAATAAGCTAAAAAAGCATATTGTAGCCCTTGAAGACTTTCTTTTTGAAATGAAAAGTTCTCCAAACCCACCTTCAAATCAAGCACTGGAAGGATATACCAAAAAGTTAAAAGTTGTACGAGGACTTATTATCTCTGATGAAATGCCATCTGTTGAAGAAAAGAGTGCTGCTTTGGACTGCGTTAGTCATGGCGAAGCATCAGTAGGTGAAGACACCACTTTGAAGATACTCCGTCAACGTTTCAAGGCTGCTTGTGATAGAAAAATGAAAGAACAACTTCTCGAAAAGGAAAAGGATGGCCAAGTAGTTGAAGATGAACGCAAAAAGCTACTGGGACGCAGCAAGGCCGACCAGAAGACGAAAATCAGTTCTGAAAAACTTTTAGAAAGCCAAAGACAAAAGGAAGGGAAAGCTATTAGCAACATTTTAGGTCTTGCCAGAGAGATGAAAGACCAAGCACTGATGTCAAATAAAATCATCAACGCCGACATAAAGAGTTTGGATAGCTGCAATGATCTTGCTGATGACAATGCAGTCCATCTTGGGACACAAATGATGCGCCTAAAAGGGCATATCAAAAGTTTTTGGCGTCTCGGCCGATGGCTTCTTCTCATTGCAGCTTTTATGATTTTCTTAGGAATGGTATACATTATCAAGCTTTTCCCCAAACCAATCTACCGAAAGGAACAGTAGCGTTTTGTTCAATCTTACATGTGCTTTGATTTTTTCATTCGGTATATTTGTTCAAAATTGTTCTTATTAATAAAACATGGAAATCTAATTTATTTTTAAAATGGAGCTTTCTTTGTCACATATAATAAAGATCGAACTCTTCCCTATACTAACTTGCATAGGCAACTTCACTATAGTGAAGATTACAGTATTTATATTATACATCATTATAAATTATAAAAGGTTCGAATGTTCGAAGATTATAGAGTTAAAAATTTTCCCACACCGGGAATCGAACCCGATCCTCCTAAGTGAAAGTTAACTATCCTAGCCACTAGACCAAATGGGACAATAAAGAAGTATGATTTAAGAACCATATGCATATTATTATTTCACCAAACCAATTATAATAAGGCCAAAACAAAATCGTCGACTTGCAACCTTACTTTTGACACACCATCCGGGTTGCAGCGGTAGCTAGCAACCTAGTAAGAGACGATCATGTCCAATGTTAAGAAATATAAAAAACCATAGTTCCTAAAAAAGGAGTTAGATCAAAACAAAAAGTACACCATTAGAACCACCTTGTCCGAAACCCCTGTATAGGAAACTTTCAGTCCCTTGGCTTGAACAGCAAGGGAAATATATTGGCTTGAAAATCAAGAAAAGTGGCAGCTACTACAACATTCTGCCTAAACGGGATATTTTTTTTTCTTTTTTTTCTTTCTTTCCACAGATAGCTTGGCGCTGGAACATCGTAGAGAGTTGTTCAATGGCTCATTTTAAAGGAAATTAATTGGGTTAAAAATCTATAGTAACTAAACTAAATTATTTCTAAAAAAATTTTTCCACCAAAAACTGCATTTTTGATGTCTTTTCACACTGCAGTCTTTCAAACATAATCGTATACCAGCGGTAAGATTTGAACCAACGCCTCCGAAGAGACTGGTGGCTAACACCAGTGCCTTAGACCACTCGGCCAGGCTGCCTCTCATAAATAATATATATGTGAATCTGGGTTGCAGCAGTAGCTAGCAACCTAGCAAAAGACGATCAGTCCAATGCTAAGAAATATAAAACCCAAAACTCCTAAGAATAGAATAAGATCAAAACAAAAGTACATCATTAGAACTACCTTGTCTGAAACCTTACTAGATAAATAATGAATGTCGTCATAGTTTTATATGAGAGCTATGACGAGAATAGAAAAACACGATATTATGTTGTGGTTTCTTAAGACATCATGAAATAATATCATTGCGCCATGACGTCATGAAATAAAATCATTACGCCGTGACGTCACAATTACTACTTAAGAACGACAAAGATGTAATTGGTCTCATTCATTAATTACATAATGGTTAGATCAAAGCAAGCTGCACGCAAGTTAAAAAAAACAGTACTACACAGACAACAGAGATAGTATCTTGAAAAGAGAAAAGCAAAGGTATTCAACCGACCAGGCGTATCGAGAAGTAAAAATTGAGAGAGCAAAACAAAACAGCAAGATGTATTATCACAATGATGAAGATTATATTATAATAAAGAACGACCTCTTGCCTAAACTAAATTTTATAGGCCACTTAACTATTGTATAGGCTAGTACAGTTATTATATTTAAGGTCAATATATTAAAATTTTCCACTAAAAGACGGTCATTGGAATAAAAACCCAATACATACATTTGATTTAGTTAGCTACTTGATTGTTTGAGGCTAGTCTCTTACTATTTCAAAGAAGAAAAAGCCGTAGGCTTTTTCCTGTTTGTAGTTATAATAAAGAACGACCTCTTGTCTATACTAAATTTTATAGGCCACTTAACTATAGTATAGGCTAGTACAGTCATTATATTTAAGGTCAATATATATTAAAATTTTACACTAAAAGACGGCCATTGGAATAAAAACCCAATACATACATTTGATTTAGTTAGCTACTTGGTTGTTTGATCCGGGTTGCAGCGACTCGGCCAGGCTGCCTCTCATAATTAATATATATGTGAATCTGGGTTGCAGCAGTAGCTAGCAACCTAGCAAGAGACGATCAGTCCAATGCTAAGAAATATAAAAACCCAAAACTCCTAAAAATAGAGTAAGATCAAAACAAAAGTACATCATTAGAACCACCTTGTCTGAAACCTTACTAGATAAATAATGAATGTCGTCATAGTTTTATATGAGAGCTATGACGAGAATAGAAAAACACGATATTATGTTGTGGTTTCTGAAGACGTCATGAAATAATATCATTGCGCCATGACGTCATGAAATAAAATCATTACGCCGTGACGTCATAATTACTACTTAAGAACGACAAAGATGTAAATGGTCTCATTCGTTAATTACATAATGGTTAGATCAAAGCAAGCTGCACGCAAGTTAAAAAAACAGTACTACACAGACAACAGAGATAGTATCTTTGAAAAGAGAAAAGCAAAGGTATTCAACCGACCAGGCGTATCGAGAAGTAAAAATTGAGAGAGCAAAACAAAACAGCAAGATGTGTTATCACAATGATGAAGATTATATTATAATAAAGAACGACCTCTCGCCTAAACTAAATTTTATAGGCCACTTAACTATAGTATAGGCTAGTACAGTTATTATATTTAAGGTCAATATATTAAAATTTTCCACTAAAAGACGGTCATTGGAATAAAAACCCAATACATACATTTGATTTAGTTAGCTACTTGATTGTTTGAGGCTAGTCTCTTACTATTTCAAAGAAGAAAAAGCCGTAGGATTTTTCCTGTTTGAAGTCCGGGTTGCAGCGGTAGCTAGCAACCTAGTAAGAGACGATCACCTCCAATGTTAAGAAATATAAAACCCCCCAACTCCTAAAAAAAGAGTCAGATCAAAACAAAAAGTACACCATTAGAACCGCCTTGTCCGAATCCTCTATAAAGGAAACTTACCGCCCTTTGGCTTGAATAACAAAGAAAATATATTGGCTTGAAAATCAAGAAAATTGACTTTCACCACGTTATTCTCCCCAAACGGGATATTTTTTTCTTTCTTTCTTTTCCACAGATAGCTTGGCACTGGAACATCGTAGAGAGTTGTTCAATGGCTCATTTTAAAGGAAATCTCTAGATCTAGCGCTATTTGTACTTAATTTTTTTTTAATTAATTTTTTTTACGAAAAACTTAATTTTTTATATATCCGGGTTGCAGCGGTAGCTAGCAACCTAGTAAGAGACGATCACGTCCAATGTTAAGAAATATAAAAACCCATAGTTCCTAACAAAGGAGTCAGATCAAAACAAAAAGTACACCATTGGAACCGCCTTGTCCGAAACCCCTGTATAGGAAACTTTCTGTCCCTTGGCTTGAACAGCAAGGGAAATATATTGGCTTAAAAATCAAGAAAATTGACTTTAACCACGTTATTCTCCCCAAACGGGATATTTTTTTCTTTTTTCTTTTTTTCTTTGTATCCAGAGATAGCTTGGCACTGGAACATCGTAGAGGGTTGTTCAATAGCTCATTTTAAAGGAAATTAATTGGGTTAAAAATCTATAGTAACTAAAATAAATTATTTCTAAAAGAGAATAAATTTTTCCACCAAAAACTGCATTTTCGATGTCTTTTCACACTGCAGTCTTTCAAACATAATCGCATACCAGCGGTAAGATTTGAACCCACGCCTCCGAAGAGACTGGTGGCTAACACCAGTTCCTTGGACCACTCGGCCAGGCTGCCTCTCATAAATAACTATATATGTGAATCTGGGTTGTAGTCCGGGTTGCAGCGATAGCTAGCAACCTAGTAAGAGACGATCACGTCCAATGTTAAGAAATATAAAAACCCATAGTTCCTAACAAAGGAGTCAGATCAAAACAAAAAGTACACCATTAGAACCGCCGTGTCCGAAACCCCTGTATAGGAAACTTTCTGTCCCTTGGCTTGAACAGCAAGGGAAATATATTGGCTCGAAAATCAAGAAAATTGACTTTAACCATGTTATTCTCCCCAAACGGGATATTTTTTTCTTTTTTTTCTTTTTCTTTTCCACAGATAGCTTGGCACTGGAACATCGTAGAGGGTTGTTCAATAGCTCATTTTAAAGGAAATTAATTGGGTTAAAAATCTATAGTAACTAAAATAATTTTTTTTGAAAAGAGAATAAATTTTTCCACCAAAAACTGCATTTTTGATGTCTTTTCACACTGCAGTCTTTCAAACATAATCGTATACCAGCGGTAAGATATGAACCCACGCCTCCGAAGAGACTGGTGGCTAACACCAGTGTCTTGGACCACTCGGCCAGGCTGCCTCTCATAAATAAATATATATGGAATTTGGGTTGCAGCAGTAGCTAGCAACCTAGTAAGAGACGATCAGTCCCATGCTAAGAAATATAACAAAAGTCCTAAAAATAGAGTAAGATCAAAACAAAAGTACATCATTAGAACTACCTTGTCTGAAACCCTACTAGATAAATAATGAATGTCGTAGCTTTATATTAGAGCTATGAAGTGAATAGAAAAACACGAAATTATATTGTTGTTTCTGATGACGTCATGAAATAATATCATTGCGCCTTGACGTCGATAAAATCATTACGCCGTGACGTCATAATTACTACTTAAGAACGACACAGATGTAAATTCTCTCATTCTGGATTAGAATAATGGTTAGATCGAAGCAAGCTATACGCAATTTGAAAAAACAGTACTACACAAACAACAGAGATAGTATCTTGAAAAGAGAAAAGCAAAGGTATTCAACCGACCAGGCGCATCGAGAAGTAAAAATTGAGAGAGCAAAACAAAGGTATTCAACCGACCAGGCGTATCGAGAAGTAATAATTGAGAGAGCAAAACAAAGGTATTCAACCGACCAGGCGCATCGAGAAGTAAAAATTGAGAGAGCAAAACAAAGGTATTCAACCGACCAGGCGTATCGAGAAGTAATAATTGAGAGAGCAAAACAAAGGTATTCAACCGACCAGGCGTATCGAGAAGTAATAATTGAGAGAGCAAAACAAAACAGCAAGATGTGTTATCACAATGATGAAGATTATAGACATGCAAAAATTGAGACAGCCAAACAAAAGATCAAGGAGCGTTACTGGGGTGACAAAATCTATAATGAAAAAATTAAATTCTCTGCGAGGTTGTACCGAAGAACGCATAAGGACAAAGGGAAAAATTACATTCAGAAATACAAGAAGATGGCAAAAATGCAGGCTGATCTTTGTAAATTGAGAAACATTTTACGCAAGTTTTATCGGGATCACAAAAAGTATTCAAAATTACAGATTAAAGTTCTCTTTGAAAGAGCGGATGCTGTTGAAAAGTCGGCTAGAAATTCCTTGGCAAAGCTTCATAGTAATATCCAAAAGAAATGTTGTCAGTTTAACGAAAATCTTCCAAGGTATGGATTGGCAACTGCGGAACAGTTTATAGATGCAATGGAAAATGTTCGACAAAACAGTGAATATACGGAGGCGTACTTCTTAGAAAATTCGTATATTAATTTTGGAAGGAGCAATTGCAGTTTATGTAGCAGCAATAAAAATATATATACAAGCATACCTATCAACAGCGAAGGAAAAGCAATGTTTTTCAATTATGGCGAAAACGAGCCTGTTAGGGTTATTAGTAAATGTGTTTGTAAGACTAATGATTTAGAACAAATTGCTCCCCAAACGGGATATTTTTTTCTTTTTTTTTCTTTTTCTTTTCCACAGATAGCTTGGCACTGGAACATCGTAGAGGGTTGTTCAATAGCTCATTTTAAAGGAAATTAATTGGGTTAAAAATCTATAGTAACTAAAATAAATTTTTTTTAAAAGAGAATAAATTTTTCCACCAAAAACTGCATTTTTGATGTCTTTTCACACTGCAGTCTTTCAAACTAAATCGTATACCAGCGGTAAGATTTGAACCCACGCCTCCGAAGAGACTGGTGGCTAACACCAGTGTCTTGGACCACTCGGCCAGGCTGCCTCTCATAAATAAATATATATGTGAATTTGGGTTGCAGCAGTAGCTAGCAACCTAGTAAGAGACGATCAGTCCCATGCTAAGAAATATAACAAAAGTCCTAAAAATAGAGTAAGATCAAAACAAAAGTACATCATTAGAACTACCTTGTCTGAAACCCTACTAGATAAATAATGAATGTCGTAGCTTTATATTAGAGCTATGAAGTGAATAGAAAAACACGAAATTATATTGTTGTTTCTGATGACGTCATGAAATAATATCATTGCGCCTTGACGTCAATAAAATCATTACGCCGTGACGTCATAATTACTACTTAAGAACGACACAGATGTAAATTCTCTCATTCTTGATTAGAATAATGGTTAGATCGAAGCAAGCTATACGCAATTTGAAAAACAGTACTACACAAACAACAGAGATAGTATCTTGAAAAGAGAAAGGCAAAGGTATTCAACCGACCAGGCGCATCGAGAAGTAAAAATTGAGAGAGCAAAGCAAAGGTATTCAACCGAACAGGCGTATCGAGAAGTAATAATTGATAGAGCAAAACAAAGGTATTCAACCTACCAGGCGAATCGAGAAGTAAAAATTGAGAGAGCAAAACAAAGGTATTCAACCGACCAGGCGTATCGAGAAGTAATAATTGAGAGAGCAAAACAAAGGTATTCAACCGACCAGGTGTATCGAGAAGTAATAATTGAGAGAGCAAATATAATAAAGAACGACTTCTTGCCTATACTAAATTTTATAGGCCACTTAACTATAGTATAGGCTAGTACAGTTATTATATTTAAGGTCAATATATTAAAATTTTCCACTAAAAGACGGTCATTGGAATAAAAACCCAATACATACATTTGATTTAGTTAGCTACTTGATTGTTTGATCCGGGTTGCAGCGGTAGCTAGCAACCTAGTAAGAGACGATCACGTCCAATGTTAAGAAATATAAAAACCCATAGTTCCTAACAAAGGAGTCAAATCAAAACAAAAAGTACACCATTAGAACCGCCTTGTCCAAAACTCTTGCATAGCAAACTTTCAGTCCATTGGTTTGAACAGCAAGGGAAATATATAGGCTTGAAAATTAAGAAAAGTGGCAGCTACTACAACATTCTTCCTAAACGGGATATTTTTTTCTTTTTTTCTTTCTTTTCCACAGATAGCTTGGCTCTGGAACATCGTAGAGAGTTGTTCAATGGCTCATTTTAAAGGAAATTAATTGGGTTAAAAATCTATAGTAACTAAAATGAATTATTTCTAAAAGAGAATAAATTTTTCCACCAAAAACTGCATTTTTGATGTTTTTTTCACACTGCAGTCTTTCAAACATAATCGTATACCAGCGGTAAGATTTGAACCCACGCCTCCGAAGAGACTGGTGGCTAACACCAGTGCCTTGGACCACTCGGCCAGGCTGCCTCTCATAAATAAATATATATGTGAATTTTTATAATAAAAAACGACCTCTTGCCTATATTAAATTTCAGAGGCCACTTAACTATAGTATAAAGGGCAACGCTACAGCGTTGCTTATAGTAAAGGCCATACGGCTCCAATGTTTTATTATTATTATTTTTTTCCCAGGGGCACTTAATACGGAAGGGTTCGTCTTTGAAACTTCAAAGGGAGCTCATTCGACTGGAAATCGAGAGTTCTAGTGCCCTTTTTAATAGTCGAAAATGATTGGAGGGCAACTAGCCCCCCCCCACACCCATCATTCCCCCAAACACATCCAATAAAAATTTTGAGATAATCCGGGTTGCAGCGGTAGCTAGCAACCTAGTAAGAGACGATCACGTCCAATGTTAAGAAATATAAAAACCCCTAACAAATAAAAAAAGTCAGATCAAAACAAAAATTAGACCATTAGAACCGCCTTGTCCAATACCCCTTTAAAGGAAACTTACCGCCCTTGGGCTTGAATAACAAAGAAAATATATTGGCTTGAAAATCAAGAAAATTGACTTTAACCAAGTTATTCTCCACAAACGGGATATTTTTTTCTTTCCGCCTTGTTTTCCTCCTCAGGTAGCTGGGCACTGGAAAATCATAGATGCAGTTTACATAATAACTTTGGCGATTCAGCCAAAAAAGAAAATTTTGGTTCCAGGAGACAAAAAACCAAACTAATTCAAAAATTGTAAGGTATTGTTCTAGTTTGAATTAAACAATTAGTGTTACTGGTTAGACATAATAAATATTTTTGAAGTTTGCATAATAGCCTTAGAGATTCTGAACTAAAAACTAAAATAAAAAAATTTGAATATTTCTCATTGGAAATATAGGACAACAATATAGAGATAGGTAATTTACGGGTTAAGCCAAAAAAGTTTGAACTAAGGTGTAAAAAATGGCGTAGCGAGTTAATTGAAGCAAAAGGAAAACTAAATTAATTTTAAAATTTTCAGGTTCTTTTCTGGTTTGAATTAAAAAATGGAAATTATTGTTCAGACACCACAAATATTTTTGCACTTTGCAGCTAAATAAAAATATTTTATTTAAAATTTTCAGGAATTATTCTAGTTTCAGTTAACAAATAAGATTTTTTTTCAAGGAATCGAGCAGCTAACTAAGTCCAATATATACAATGGCATGTTCTTCGAATGATTTATGTTAATTAGGTTCCTAACAGCCGCTACAACCCAGAACTATTAAAAAAGATATTTTATCTTTAATTAAAGAAGGAACTAGATGTAGCAAGTTTTACGATTGAGACGATTCGCTCTTACTATACAACATACAGTTCGTTATCACGAACTGTTTGCTTTGATGTATCTGTTGGTATCAAAATTTCGTTCTTTAGAGTTTCGGTTGCTATTGAGACAGGTAGCTATTATTACTATAGAGTTCATTACCGTGAACTATTTGATAGCTTCAAAATTCAAATATCTTTGAAATGACTGCAGTATGAAAATATATCAAAAATGCAGTTTTTTTGACAAAATTGATTCTGCTTTAAAAAATATTTTATTTTTAATTACAAAAGTGACTAGATGTAGCAATTTCCTTTAAAATGAGCTATTATACTGCTCTCTCTGATTTTCCAGTTCCCAGATAGCGGAGGAGGAAGAAAAAGCGGAAAGAAAAAAAGATGCCGTTTGTGGAGAATATCGTGGTTAAAGTCAATTTTCTTGATTTCAAACAATATATTTTCTTTGTTATTCAAGCCAAAGAACGGTAACATAGAAGTTTTGGACAAGGTGGTTCTAATAGTGTACTTCTTGCTTTGATCTGAATCTTTTTTCTGGAGCTATGGGTTACTTTAGTTTTTACCATGGGGCGTGATTGTATTAACAGGTTGCTAACTACCGCTGCAACCCAGATCTTATTAGGTTGCTAGCTACCACTGCAACCCGGATGGGTTTTTATATTTCTTAACATTGGACGTGATCATCTCTAACTAGGTTGCCAGCTACTGCTGCAACCCGGACTAGCTACCACTGCAACTCGGAAAATGCGTAGACATCATAAATATTTTTGCAGTTTTTAGTTAAATAAAATTATTATATTTAAAATGATCAGGAATTATTCTAGTTTCAATTAACAAATGATTGTTTTTGTTAAAACCAAAATTACTGCATTTTACATAATAATGGATAATTGTATAAAAAAACCTAACTGACAAATACCATTTATGATGAACTATGTGGGTCTTTTATGTAAATTTCTTCTTTTCAAAATTAAATTAGTTACTATGGCCTAGAATTCGTTCTTTACCATAATGAACTATATCAGTCCTTTATGTAAACTTTCCTAACCTATACTATAGTTAATTGACCTATAAAATGTAGTATAGGCAATAGGTCGTTCTTTATTATAAAATTTAGTTTGCAACTCAGCTATCTATAAAACCATGATACTGATCATACTTATAAAATTCCCATTTACAGTATCGATCCTGAATGTAAAAAAATAAAACTAATTTTATAATTTTCAGATATTTTTCTAGTTTCCATTATAAAATTCAAACTATTGCTCAGATACCATAAATATTTTTGCAGTTCTCTACTTTAGCGATTCTGAACTGAAAACTAAAACCAAATTATTTTACGTTAGGTCACTCATTACGTCATATAGTACTCAGATTAGTATACAATCGGTGTTAGATATTACGGTATGTTACTTATTATGTCATATATTGTTATTATTATATGAAAAAACATCAAAAATAAAGTTTGTTTTTGTATAAAGTGATTCTATTTTAAATTTTTTCGTTTTTTAGTTAAAAAAGGAACTAGAACTTTTAATATCTTTTATTATTTCAGTTCGTTCCTTAATGTAATGATCGTCTCTTACTGGGTTGCTAGCTACCGCTGCGACCCGGATTTAATATATTGACCTTAAATATAACTGTACTAGCCTATACTATAGTTAAGTGGCCTAAAAAATTTAGTATAGGCAAGAGGTCGTTCTTTATTATAAATCTTTACTATAAACTTTATTATAACTACCGCTGCAACCCGGATTACAAACAGGAAAAAGCCTGCGGCTTTTTCTTCTTTGAAATAGTAAGAGACGAACCTCGAAAAATCAAGTAGCTAACTAGGTCCAATGTATGCAATGGTTTGTTATTGTAATGATCTTCCTTTAATGTAATTTCGTAAGAAAAATGATTCTATTTTAAAAATAATTTGTTTTATAATTACAAAAGGTTTTTAACCCCATTAATTTACTTTAAAATGAGCCATTAAACAACTCTCTATGATATTCCACTGCCAAGGTATCTGTGGAATTACTAACCTATGCTATAATTAAGTAGCATATAAAATTTAGTATAGGCTAGAGGTCGTTCTTTATTATAAACCATAAACCATTAATAATAACCTGGTTACAAACAGGAAGAAGCCTACGGCTTTTTCTTCTTTCAAATAGTGAGAGACGAACCTCAAATAATCAAGTAGCTAACTAGTTCCAATGTACAGAATGGTTTGATATTCCAATGATAGTCTTTTAATATCTTTTCAACACATTGTAAACAGTAACCTTTGATTACTGTAAGCATCATCTATTTAAAGGTTCCTTATAACACTTCAGTTACTATAGACTGAAGATCGTTCTTTAATGTAAAATAGTAAGAGACGAACCTCAAACAATCAAGTAGCTAACTAAGGCCAAAGTATGCAATGGTTTGTTATTCCAATGATCGTCTCTTAATGTAATTCCAATGATCGTCTTTTAATGTAAAAATTTTGTAAAGGCAAGAGATCGTTCTTTATTATATTTATTATAAAATTAATTACAAAAAGTCTTTAACCCCATTAATTTCCTTCAAAATGAGCCATTGAACAACTCTCTACATTTATTATAATATTATTTATGAGAGGCAGCCTGGCCGAGTGGTCCAAGGAACTGGTGTTAGCCACCAGTCTCTTCGGAGGCGTGGGTTAAAATCTTACCGCTGGTATACGATTATGTTTGAAAGACTACAGTGTGAAAAGACATCAAAAATGCAGTTTTTGGTGGAAAAATTTATTTTCTTTTAGAAATAATTTATTTTAGTTACTATAGATTTTTAACCCAATTAATTTTCTTTAAAATGAGCCATTGAACAACTCTCTACGATGTTCCAGTGCAAAGCTATCTGTGGATAAGAAAAAGAAAACGAAAGAAAAAAAAAATCCTGTTTAGGCAGAATGTTGTAGCAGCTGCCACTTTTCTTGATTTTCAAGCCAATATATTTCCCTTGCTGTTCAAGCCAAGGGACAGAAAGTTGTCCTATACAGGGGTTTCAGACAAGGCGGTTCTAATGGTGTACTTTGGAATTTGATCTGACTCCTTTTTTAGGAACTATGGGTTTTTGTATTTCTTAACATTGGACGTGATCGTCTCTTACTAGGCTGCTAGCTACCGCTGAAACCCGGAAAAAAAGAAATAAAAATATCCCGTTTAGGAAGAATGTTGTAGTAGCTTCCACTTTTCTTGATTTTCAAGCCAATATATTTCCCTTGTTGTTCAAGCCAAGGGACAGAAAGCTTCCTATATAGGGGTTTCGAACAAGGCAGTTCTAATGGTGTACTTTTGGTTTTGATTTGACTCTTTTTTTAGGAGTTATGGGTTTTTATATTTCTTAATATTGGACGTGATCGTCTCTTACTAGGGTCTTAGCTACCACTGTAACCCGGATTACAAACAGGAAAAAGCCTACGGATTTTTCTTCTTTGAAATAGTAATAGACGAACCTTTAACAATCAATTGGCTAACTAATTCCAATGTATGCAATGGCTTGATATTCTAATGATCGTCTTTTAATGTAAAATTATTATTTATCTAGTAGGGTTTCAGACAAGGTGGTTCTAACGATGTACTTTGTTTTGATCTGACTCTATTTTTAGTTCTGGGTTATTATATTTCTTAGCATTGGACTGATCGTCTCTTACTAGGTTGTTAGCTACTGCTGCAACCCGGATTCAAATATATAGTTATGAGAGGCAGCGTGGCCGAGTGGTCCAAGGCACTGGTGTTAGCCACCAGTCTCTTCGGAGGCTTGGGTTCAAATCTTACCGCTGGTATACGATTATGATTTATGTACAAAAATCAAATATCTTTGAAAAGACTGCAGTATAAAAAGACATCAAAAATGCAGTTTATAGTGGAAAAATTTATTCTCTTTTAGAAATAATTTATTTTAGTTACGAAAGATTTTTAACCCAATTAATTTCCTTTAAAATGAGCCATTGAACAACTCTACGATGTTCCAGTGCCAAGCTATCTGTGAAAAAGAAAAAAAAGAAAAAAATATCCCGTTTAGGCAGAATGTTATAGTAACTGCCACTTTTCTTGATTTTCAAGCCAATATATTCCCCTTGCTGTTCAAGCCAAGGGACAGAAAGTTTCCGATATATGGGTTTCGGACAAGGTGGTTCTAATGGTTTACTTTTTGTTTTGATCTGACTCTTTTCTAAGGAGCTATGTGTTTTTATATTTCTTAACATTGGACGTGATCGTCTCTTACTAGGTTGCTAGCTACCACTGCAACCCGGATTAGTATAGGCAAGAGGTCGTTCTTTATTATATTTTTGCCATCTTCTTGTACTTCTGAATGTAATTTTTCCCTTTGTCCTTATGCGTTCTTCGGTAAAACCTCGCAGAGAATTTAATTTTTTCATTATAGCTTTTGTCACCCCAGTATCTCCTCATTATTCTGGTAGCAACTTTTTTCTTATATATTTTTCGGTAATCTTCATCATTGTGATAACGCTCCTTGATCTTTTGTCTAGCCTGCTCAATTGTTGCTTCTCTATAAAGTTTATCATTGTGATAACGCTCCTTGATCTTTTGTCTAGCCTGCTCAATTCTTGCTTCTCTGTAATCTTTATCATTATCATATCGTTCCTTGCTCTTTTGTCTAGCCTGTTCAATTGTTACTTCCCTGTAATCTTCATCATTACCATACCGTTCCTTGATCTTTTGTTTGGCTATCTCAATTTTTGCATATCTATAATCTTCATCATTGTGATAACACATCTTGCTGTTTTGTTTGATTACTTCTCGATACGCCTGGTCGGTTGAATACCTTTGCTTTTTTCTTTTCGAGATACTATCTCTGTTTTTTTATAGTACAGTTTTTTCAAGTTGCGTATTGCTTTGTTTGATCTAACCATTATGTATTCACGAATGAGACCATTTACAGTTTTGAAGTTTCTTATATAGTAATTATGACGTCACGGCGTAATGATTTTATTTCATGACGTCATGGCGCAATGGTATTATTTCATGACGTCTTCAGAAACAACAATATAATTTCGTGTTTTTCTATTCACGTCATAGCTCTAATATAAAACTATGATGACATTCATTATTTATCTAGTAGGGTTCAGACAAGGTAGTTCTAATGATGTACTTTTGTTTTGATTTGACTCTATTCTTAGGAGTTTTGTTATATTTCTTAGCATTGGACTGATCGTCTCTTACTAGGTTGCTAGCTACTGCTGCAACCCAAATTCACATATATATTTATTTATGAGAGGCAGCGTGGCCGAGTGGTCCAAGGCACTGGTGTTAGCCACCAGTCTCTTCGGAGGCGTGGGTTCAAATCTTACCGCTGGTATACGATTATATTTGAAAGACTGCAGTGTGAAAAGACATAAAAAATGCAGTTTTTGGTGGAAAAATTTATCCTGTTTTAGAAATAATTTATTTTAGTTACTATAGATTTTTAACCCAATTAATTTCCTTTAAAATGAGCCATTGAACAACTTTCTACGATGTTCCAGTGCCAAGCTATCTCTGGAAACAAAAAAAAAACAAAAAAAATATACCGTTTAGGCAGAATGTTGTAGTAGCTGCCACTTTTCTTGATTTTCAAGCCAATATATTTCCCTTGCTGTTCAAGCCAAGGGACAGAAATTTTACTATATAGGGGTTTCGGACAAGGCGGTTCTACTGGTATACTTTTTATTTTGATCTGACTCTTTTTTTAGGAGTTAGGGGTTTTTATATTTCTTAGCATTGGACGTAATCGTCTCTTACTAGGTTGCTAGCTACCGCTGCAACCCGGATTCAAAATTCAAATATCTTTGAAAAGACTGCAGTATGAAATACATCAAAAATGCAAATTTTTGGACAAAATTGATTCTATTTTAAAAAGTATTTTATTTTTAATTGCAAAAGGCACTAGATGTAGCAATTTCCTTTCAAATGAGCTATTATACAGCTCCCTATGATTTTCCAGTGCCCAGCTAGCTGAGGAGAAAGAAAAAGCGGAACGAAAAAAATATCCCGTTTGTGGAGAATAACGTGGTTAAAGTCAATTTTCTTGATTTTCAAGGCAATATATTTTCTTTGTTATTCAAGCCAAAGGGCAGTAAGTTTCCTTTATAAGGGTTTCGGACAAGGCGGTTCTAATGGTGTACTTTTTGTTTTGATCTGACTCTTTTTTTAGGAGTTAGGGGGTTTTATATTTCTTAACATTGGACGTGATCGTCTCTTACTAGGTTGCTAGCTACCGCTGCATCCCGGAGCAAAAACCTATCAAAAATCAAAACTATTTTTAAAATTTTCAGGTATTTTTTTAGTTTTAATTACAAAATTAGAGTTACTCCTGAGACACCATAAATATTTTTGCAATTTACATAATAACTATAGCGATATAGTTATTATCTTTCAACTATATAGTTGCAGTTCACCAATCAGATTTTTTGTTAAAACTCTAAATTAATTACTATATTTTATATAACTATATCCTAGATTGCTCTAAATCCTGCTAAGCTGCTCTAAATCCTGATCGAAAATTGTTAGGTTCAATCCCACGTGTCGCAAGGAAAAAAACTAAGCTTCTTTATAATTATTTGATTTCCTTTCATCCTTTGCCTAATTGATTACACAATACACTAGATGTAGCAATTTGCTTTAAAATGAGCTATTAAACATAAACTGAACCATTAACCATTATTAATAACCTGGTTACAAACAATATTTCAAATAGTAAGAGACGAACCTCAAACAATCAAGTGGCTAACTAGTTCCAATGTACACAATGGTTTGATATTCCAATGATAGTCTTTTAATTTCTTTTCAACACATTGTAAACAGTAACCTTTGATTACTGTAAGCATCATCTATATAATGGTCCCTTATAACACTTTAGTTACTATGGGCTAAAGATCGTTCTGTAATGTAAATTGTTCTTTACTTGTTTCAGCTATCTCTACAACCATGATACCTTAGAAAATTAAATAATTCCCAGTTTTAATGAAATAAATCAAGCTTTTATGTAATTATTTATTTTAATATTTTAGTTACTATATACTACTATAGGCTAGAGTTTGTTCCTTATTATAATTAAAATTGACTAGAGTTCACTCTTTACTATACAGAATAAAAATCCAATTCATTTGATATATTTACTGATATTAAAATTCCCTTTTTTAGAGTTTCTGTTACTATTGAGACGTTTTGCTCTTACTATACAGTTCGTTACCACGAACTGTTTGACAAAATTACCATTTACAGTATCGATCCTTTATGTAAACCGCTGCAACCCGGAGAGCAACCCGGATCTTATTATAATCAATTACTATGGACTACAGATCGTTCTTTAATGTAAAACATTGGACGTGATCGTCTCTTACTAGGTTGCTAGCTTCTGCTGCAACCCGGATAAAACGATCTGATAGACAATACTGATGGTTAGAGTTTGGTCTTTAAGTTATCATATACTGTTAAAATTCATTCTTATATGAACGTTTCATGGTGTAGTGGTTAGCACTTAAGACTTTGAATCCTGCGATCCGAGTTCAAATCCTGGTGGACGGTTGTTGTTATATGTAGCTTACTTATACTACCATTTAGGTTTCTGCTGTAATTCTTTCTTTTCAAAATTAAATTAGTTACTATCGCCTAGAGTTAGTTCTTTGCCACATCGTAATAATTTGTTTTATAATAATAATTAATTTTGTTAATTACAAAAGGTTTCTATATACAGCAGTTTTCTTTAAAATGAGCCATTACACAGCTCTTTACTATGACAGCGAACCGTTTGATTTAATACTTAAGTTACTATGGGTTAAAGTTCGTTCCTTATTGTAATGTGAAAAGACATCAAAAATGCAGTTTTTGGTGGAAAAATTTATTCTCTTTTAGAAATAATTTATTTTAGTTACTATAGATTTTTAACTCAATTAATTTCCTTTAAAATGCGCTATTGAACAACCCTTTACGATGTTCCAGTGCCAAGCTATCTGTGGAAAAGAAAAAAGAAAAAAAAAAAGAAAAAAAAAAGAAAAAAATATCCCGTTTAGGCAGAATGTTGTAGTAGCTGCCACTTTTCTTGATTTTCAAGCCAATATATTTACCTTGCTGTTCAAGCCAAGGGACAGAAATTGTAATATGCAAGGGTTTCGGACAAGGCGGTTCTAATGGTGTACTTTTTGTTTTGATCTGACTCCTTTTTTAGGAACTATGGGTTTTTATATTTCTTAACATTGGACGTGATCGTCTCTTACTAGGTTGCTAGCTACCGCTGCAACCCGGACATAACTTATATGTAACTTTTATTTTATAAGTCTCCGATAGTCTAATGGTAAGCATGCCCACTTGTTACCTGGGAGAAGGGGGCTCGATTCCCCGTCGGGGAGACCTTTTAATATGTTGAATTAAAAGCACTATCTTTTCAATTTAAAATTTAAAAGAGAAACTTGTTTGTTTACATTCTAGCTAAAATAATGAAGATAATATGGATGAACCACAGGGTTCAGTTTCTTTGGACTTGAGTTCGTTTTTTCACTATAAATACAAACAGGAAAAAGCCTACGGCTTTTTCTTCTTTTAAATAGTAAGAGACGAAACTCAAACAATCAAGTAGCTAACTAAGTCCAATGTATGGAATGGTTTGTTATTTCAGTGATCGTCTTTTAATGTAAAAAATTTTCAGGTATTTTGTTAGTTTGAATGAAAAGATTAAAATTATTGCTCAGATATCATAAATGTTTTTGCAGTTTACATAATAACTTTAGCGATTCTAAACTGAAAAACTAACTCAGTCCAATATATGCAATGGTGTGCTTTTCTAATGATCGTCCTTTAATATAATTCAAGCCAATGGACAGAAGGTTTTCCATACAGGGTTTTCGGACAAGACGGTTCTAATGGTGTACTTTTTGTTTTGATCTGACTCCTTTTTTAGGAACTATGGGTTTTTATATTTCTTAACATTGGACGTGATCGTCTCTTACTAGGTTGCTAGCTACCGCTGCAACCAGGATTAAGTGGCGTATAAAATTTAGTATAGGCAAGAGGTCGTTCTTTATTATAATTTAATTATCTTCTTTTAATATAATTTCGTAAGAAAAACGATTCTATTTTAAAAATAATTGGTTTTATAATTACAAACGATTTAACCCTATTAATTTCCTGTAAAATGAGCCATTAAACAACCCTCTACGATGTTCAATTGCCAAGCTATCTGTGGAATTACTAACCTATACTATAATTAAGTGTAATAAAATTTAGTATAGGTAATAGGTCGTTTTTTATTATAATATAATTATCAAACCTGATTACAAACAGGAAAAAGCCTACGGCTTTTTCTTCTTTGAAATAGTAAGAGACGAACCTCAAACAATCAAGTAGCTAACTAAGGCCAATGTATGCAATGGTTTGTTGTTTCAATGATCGTCCTTCTATTTTTGTAATACATTTATCGAAATATGCTGTGTATTTAATGTTTCGGATACCATGGGCTAATGTTTGTTCTTTGCTATAATTACATGTCTTAACATTGAACGTTATCGTCTCTTACTAGGTTGCTAGCTACCGCTGCAACTCGGATGATAATGTTAGTTGCAACTGGGGTTCATTCTATGCGATATGATTACAAACAGGAAAAAACCTTTGGCTTTTTCTCCTTTGAAGTAGTAAGAGACGAACCTCAAACAATCAAGTAGGTAACTAAGTCCAATGTATGCGATGGTTTTTTATTATTCTAATGATCGTCTTTTAATGTAATATGATTTATGTACAAAAATCAAATATCTTTGAAAAGACTGCAGTATGAAAAGACATCAAAAATGCAGTTTCAAAAAAATTCGATGATCGAGCCATTATGTAACCCGGATTAAAAAATTATTATCATATCTTATATGTAACTTTTATTTTATAAGTCTTCGATAGTCTAATAGTAAGTATGCCCACTTGTTACCTGGGAGAAGGGGGTTCAATTCCCCGTCGGGGAGAACTCTTAATATGTTGAATTAAAAGCACTATCTTTTCAATTTAAAATTTAAAAAAGAAACTTGTTTATTTACATTCTAGCTAAAATAATGAAGATAATATGAATGAACCACAGTGTTCAGTTTCTTTGGACTTGAGTTCGTTTTTTAACTATAAATACAAACAGGAAAAAGCCTACGGCTTTTTTCTTCTTTTAAATAGTAAGAGACGAAACTCAAACAATCAAGTAGCTAACTAAGTCCAATGTATGGAATGGTTTGTTATTTCAGTGATCGTCTTTTAATGTAATGTTTGAAAGACTGCAGTGTGAAAAGACATCGAAAATGCAGTTTTTGGTGGAAAAATTTATTCTCTTTTAGAAATAATTTATTTTAGTTACTATAGATTTTTAACCCAATTAATTTCCTTTAAAATGAGCTATTGAACAACCCTCTACGATGTTCCAGTGCCAAGCTATCTCTGGATACAAAAGAAAAGAGAAAAAAGAAAAAAATATCCCGTTTAGGCAGAATGTTGTGGTAGCTGCCACTTTTCTTGATTTTCAAGCCAATATATTTCCCTTGCTGTTCAAGCCAAGGGAAAGAAAGTTTCCTACACAGGGGTTTCGGACAAGGCGGTTCTAATGGTGTACTTTTTGTTTTGATCTGACTCCTCTATTAGGAGCTATGGGTTTTTATATTTCTTAACATTGGACGTGATCGTCTCTTACTAGGTTGCTAGCTACCGCTGCAACCCGGATTGCTAGCTACCGCTGCAAACCGGATTTCTTAACATTGGACGTGATAGTCTCTTACTAGATTGTTAGCTACCGCTGCAACCCGGATATAGGATTTACTATAATTAACAAAATACCCCTGATTACAAACAGGAAAAAGCCTACGGCTTTTTCTTCTCTGAAATAGTAAGAGACGAACCTCAAACAATCAAGTAGCTAACTAAGTCGAATGTATGCAATGGTTTATTATTCTAATGATTGTCTTTAAATGTAAAATATATTATTTCACTTAGCATGGTCATGTCGTTCTTTACTGTAATTTTATTCACCATTGATGATGGTACATTCAAATTTATGATATTTGCTTTGTGTGTTTTATTTTTGTGTCCCCATGATGGGACAGCCTTCCACGCCCCTTCTGCCCAGCATTTCTTTTCTTCCTTGTTTCTTAGGTTTTACGTTGTTATTTTTGTTTTTTGATTAATCAAATTTTTTTTTCAATTATTGCTGTTGATATGATGAGATTTTTGTTTTTCAATGTCCTATTATTTACATACCAAATTTTGGCACTTAAGAGTTTGAATCCTGCGATCTGAGTTCAAATCCCGGTGGACGGTTCTTATGAAATGTAGCTTAATTATGCTACCATTTAGGTTTCTGCCGTAATTCTTTCTTTTCAAAATTAAATTAGTTGCAATCGCCTAGAGTTATTTCTTTACCATATCGCAACAACTTGTTTTATTGTTAATTACAAAAGGTTTCTATATACAGCAGTTTCCTTTAAATTAGCCATTACACAGCTCTTTATTATGACCAAGAACTGTTTGATTTAATACTTAAGTTACTATGGGTTACAGTTCGTTCCTTATTGTAAAAACAGGAAAAAGCCTACGGCTTTTTCTTCTTTGGAGTAGTAAGAGACGACTCTCAAACAATCAGGCAGCTAACTAAGTCCATTGTATGCAATAGTTTGTTCTTCTAATGATAACCTATGCTATAATTAAGTGGCGTATAAAATTTAGTATAGGCAAGAGGTCGTTCCTTATTATATTTTTTTTTAGTTTTTCAACCAAATTCGAAGAATTCTTAATCTACGAAATTTGTTTAGACAAAAATGGTTTACAGATTGACACTAAGCACTTGCTCAAAACACTTGTTGACACTAACCACTAACACTTGCTCAAAAGTTGTTTTGAAATTGGTTACTATTGGCTGGAGTATCCCAAAATCGTATGGGATAATTTTCGCACATTTTTATTACATATTAGAAACCATAAACTGAATTGTATATATATATTAGTAGTTACCACGGTCCTGTGGAAATGGACTTGTCTTTCAGCTAAGAAGGATTTGAGTTCAAATCACACTGTGGTAACGATCGATCTTAAATGATAAATTTTAATATGTTGAATTAAAAGCACTATCTTTTCAATTTAAAATTCAAAAAAGAAACTTGTTTATTTACATTCTAGCTAAAATAATGAAGATAATATGAATGAACCACAGGGTTCAGTTTCTTTGGACTTGAGTTCGTTTTTTAACTACAAATACAAACAGGAAAAAGCCTACGGCTTTTTCTTCTTTTAAATAGTAAGAGACGAAACTCAAACAATCAAGTAGCTAGCTAAGTCCAATGTATGGAATGGTTTGTTATTTCAGTGATCGTCTTTTAATGTAAATTAGGTTTTTTGTTTAATAACAAGCCGACATATTTTCTTTGTTGTTTAAGCAAAGATACTCCAGGTTACAGCATCCGCTGCAACTCGGATACCGCTGCAATCTGGATAGCTTGCAGATACCCCTGGAACCACCATACATCAGTTACTATTGGTGAGGGATCGTTCTTTACTGTAAATGCTACTCGAAACATCTATCACAAATAGCATTTTATTTTATTTTATGTAAGCTTAATCACGTATCGAAATGATTTTATCTAACAAAAAAAAACTAATTTAAAAGTGTTTAGGTATTTTTCTAGTTTTAATTAAAACATTAAAGCTATTGCTCAGAAACCATAAGTTTTTTTTGCAGTTTACATAATAGCTTTAGCAATTCTGAGCTGGACTTAATTTTTTTTAAACTTTGTTATGTCTTAAAAAGACTTTGCGTTGTTGATAATGTATTTGCTTATTTTTCATCTAAATTTCAAGTAACAGCAGATTTTACGCAACACTATCACCTATTTCCCCATCTTATTTCAAGCTACAAAATATTTTGAAGATATTTTATTATAATTTGTACTCTTTGGTTGCAGCGGTTTTCTGGGTTAAAAGCCGAGTTTCAGTTTCGAACATTCCAATTACCAGTATCACCAGTATCCCTTATGTGATTGCAGCTACCTCTGGAACCACCATATATCAGTTACTATGGGAGAGAGATGGTTCTTTACTGTAATACTGTAATCTTAACTATAGTGAAGTTGCGTATGCAAGTTAGTATAGGGAAGAGTTCGATCTTTATTATAACAATCCTTACGCGTGCTCGAGCTTTATTGCGTTTGGTGGCATTTTTATCTCTTTTAAATAAACTTTTCTTATATTTCAGGATGTTAGCTTTATTTTTTGTGTAGTAAAGTTTTTTATTAGTAGAAATTTGGATTGTTCTATTTTGATATTGTTTTTGGTTATTCTTTCTTTTTTTCCACTCGCGTGAGACCATATTTTTTCAAGATTTAAAATTATTAAGCACACAAAATCCCGTGTCGAGTATCTAAAACCTAGCATAAAACAAAACTAATTTTAAAATTTTCAGGTATTTATCTTGTTTGAATTACAAAATTAGTATTATTGGTTAGACACCATAAATATTTTTGCAGTTTAAATAATAAGTTTAGTGATTCTGGACTGAAAACTAAAATAATTGCAATTATGAGACAATAATATGGAGATATGTACTTTACGGGTTACAGGATACAATAATAAATTTGAACTGAGATGAAAAAAAAATTTCTTCCAGGAGACAAAAAGCAAAACTAATTTTAGAATTTTCATGTATTTTTGTTGTTTAAATTAAAAAATTACTATTACTGATTAGGCATCATAAATATTTTTGCAGTTTACATAATAATTTTAGCGATTAAGCCAAAAAAGAAAATTTTGGTTCCAGGAGTTTCGGTTACTATTGAGACAAGTAGCTATTATTACTATAGAGTTCATTACATGGACTGTTTTATTGCTTCAAAATTCAAATATCTTTGAAAAGACTGCAGTATGAAAATACATCAAAAATGCAATTTTTTTGACAAAATTGATTCTACTTTAAAAAGTATTTTATTTTTAAATACAAAAGTGACTAGATGTTGCAATTTCCTTTAAAATGAGCTATTATACAGCTCTCTATGATTTTCCAGTGCCCAGCTAGCTGAGCAGAAAGAAAAAGCGGAAAGAAAAAATATCCCGTTTGTGGAGAATAACGTGGTAAAAGTCAATTTTCTTGATTTTCAAGCCAATATATTTTCTTTGTTATTCAAGCCAAAGGGAGGTAAGTTTCCTTTATAGAGGATTCGGACAAGGCGGTTCTAATGGTGTACTTTTTGTTTTGATCTGACTCTTTTTTTAGGAGTTGGGGGGTTTTATATTTCTTGACATTGGAGGTGATCGTCTCTTACTAGGTTGCTAGCTACCGCTGCAACCCGGAAAAGATTAAAACTATTGTTCAGACACCATAAATATTTTTGCAGTTTATAACTTTAGCGATTCTGAACTAAAAAAATAAATAAAATAAAAATTAATTTTTTCAATTTTTACGTCATGTCGCTAATTAAGTCATATATGGTTATTAGTACACAATAGGTTTTAGATATTACGTCATGTCACTTATTACGTCATATATGGTTATTAGTAGATGATCGGTAAAATATTCGTTCTTTATTATAATTTATGCAAACTTTATTAACCTATACTATAGTTAAGTGGGCAATAAAATATAGCATAGGCAAGAGGTCGTTCTTTATTATAGTGAAATAATAATATGCATATGGCTCTTAAATCATACATCTTTATGGTTCCATATGGTCTAGTGGCTAGAATAGTTAACTTTCATTTAACAGGCTCGGGTTCGATTCCCGGTGTGGGAAAATTTTTAACTCTATAATCTTCGAACATTTGAACCTTTTATAATTTATAATGATGCATAATATAAATACTGTAATCTTAACTATAGTGAAGTTGCGTATGCAAGTTAGTATAGGGAAGAGTTCGATCTTTATTATAACAATCCTTACGCGTGCTCGAGCTTTATTGCGTTTGGTGGCATTTTTATCTCTTTTAAATAAACTTTTCTGATATTTCAGGATGTTAGCTTTATTTTTTGTGTAGTAAAGTTTTCTATTAGTAGAAATTTGGATTGTTCTATTTTGATATTGTTTTTGGTTATTCTTTCTTTTTTTCCACTCGCGTGAGACCATATTTTTTCAAGATTTAAAATTATTAAGCACACAAAATCCCGTGTCGAGTATCTAAAACCTAGCATAAAACAAAACTAATTTTAAAATTTTCAGGTATTTATCTTGTTTGAATTACAAAATTAGTATTATTGGTTAGACACCATAAATATTTTTGCAGTTTAAATAATAAGTTTAGTGATTCTGGACTGAAAACTAAAATAATTGCAATTATGAGACAATAATATGGAGATATGTACTTTACGGGTTACAGGATACAATAATAAATTTGAACTGAGATGAAAAAAAAATTTCTTCCAGGAGACAAAAAGCAAAACTAATTTTAGAATTTTCATGTATTTTTGTTGTTTAAATTAAAAAATTACTATTACTGATTAGGCATCATAAATATTTTTGCAGTTTACATAATAATTTTAGCGATTAAGCCAAAAAAGAAAATTTTGGTTCCAGGAGTTTCGGTTACTATTGCGACAAGTAGCTATTATTACTATAGAGTTCATTACATGGACTGTTTTATTGCTTCAAAATTCAAATATCTTTGAAAAGACTGCAGTATGAAAATACATCAAAAATGCAATTTTTTTGACAAAATTGATTCTACTTTAAAAAGTATTTTATTTTTAAATACAAAAGTGACTAGATGTTGCAATTTCCTTTAAAATGAGCTATTATACAGCTCTCTATGATTTTCCAGTGCCCAGCTAGCTGAGCAGAAAGAAAAAGCGGAAAGAAAAAAATATCCCGTTTGTGGAGAATAACGTGGTAAAAGTCAATTTTCTTGATTTTCAAGCCAATATATTTACTTTGTTATTCAAGCCAAAGGGAGGTAAGTTTCCTTTATAGAGGATTCGGACAAGGCGGTTCTAATGGTGTACTTTTTGTTTTGATCTGACTCTTTTTTTAGGAGTTGGGGGGTTTTATATTTCTTGACATTGGAGGTGATCGTCTCTTACTAGGTTGCTAGCTACCGCTGCAACCCGGATCCGGTCCCAAGCTATCTGTTAAATTACTAACCTATACTAAAAATTAAGTGGTGTATAAAATTTAGTATAGGCAAAAGGTCGTTCTTTATTATACTTGTCCTTGTCCTTTTCCATGTCCGTGTCCTTGTCCGTGTCCTTGTCCGTGTCCTTGTCTGTGTCCTTGTCCATGTCCTTGTCCGTGTCCTTGTCCGTGTCCGTGTCCTTGTACGTGTCCTTGTCCGTGTCCTTGTCCGTGTCCGTGTCCTTGTCCGTGTCCTTGTCTGTGTCCTTGTCTGTGTCCTTGTCTGTGTCCTTGTCTGTGTCCTTGTCTGTGTCCTTGTCTGTGTCCTTGTCTGTGTCCTTGTCTGTGTCCTTGTCTATGTCCTTGTCTGTGTCCTTGTCTGTGTCCTTGTCTGTGTCCTTGTCTGTGTCCTTGTCTGTGTCCTTGTCTGTGTCCTTGTCTGTGTCCTTGTCTGTGTCCTTGTCTGTGTCCTTGTCTGTGTCTGTGTCTGTGTGTGTGTGTGTGTCTGTGTGTTTCTGTGTCTGTATCTTTATCTGGGAAGTTTTCTCAACTGCTTTGATTGCAAAAAAAGCTCTAGTTGCAAATATGCCAACCTATGCATTTGATAAGATTTTTCCAATTAACTTGGGACACATGTATTCTCTCTCTCTCTCTCTCTCTCTCTCTCTCTCTCTCTCTCTCTCTCTCTCTCTCTCTCTCTATATATATATATATATATATATATATATATATATATATATATATATATATATATATATATATATAGCGAGTCAATTGAAGCAAAAGGAAAACCAAACTAATTTTAAAATTTGATGTTTTTTCTGGTTTGAATTAAACAATGAAAATTATTGATCAGACACCATAAATATTTTTGCACTTTGCAGTTTCAAAAAATTATTTTATTTAAAATTTTCAGGAATTATTCTAGTTTCAGTTGACAAATAAGATTTTTTTTTCAAGGAATCGAGCAGCTAACTATGTCCAATATATGCAATGGTATGTTCTTCGAATGGTCGTCTTTTAATGTGTATTTTCTTCTTTGAAATAGTAAGAGACTAGCCTCAAACAATCAAGTAGCTAACTAAATCAAATGTATGTATTGGGTTTTTATTCCAATGACCGTCTTTTAGTGGAAAATTTTAATATATTGACCTTAAATATAATAACTGTACTAGCCTATACTATAGTTAAGTGGCCTATAAAATTTAGTATAGGCAAGAAGTCGTTCTTTATTATATTAGGAACTATGGGTTTTTATATTTCTTAACATTGGACGTGATCGTCTCTTACTAGGTTGCTAGCTACCGCTGCAACCCGGATTATAATTGGTATGGTGAAATAATAATATGCATATGGCTCTTAAATCATACTTTTTTACGGTTCCATATGGTCTAGTGGCTAGGATAGTTAACTTTCACTTAACAGGCTCGGGTTCGATTCCCAGTGTGGGAAAATTTTTAACTCTATAATCTTCGAACATTTGAACCTTTTATAATTTATAATGATGTATAATATAAATACTGTAATCTTAACTATAGTGAAGTTGCGTATGCAAGTTAGTATAGGGAAGAGTTCGATCTTTATTATAAGTAAATCATCTTAGAGTTTTTGATTTTTCTATAGCATCATATCCAGTGACAGCTTCATAGAAAGGTGGCCTGATAGCAAAACACATCGAAGAGTTCAAGTTTTATTTTAGAGTCTTAATTTAGAGTTTAATGCGTTTATAATGGCATTATAACCGCATAGTTATGCGAGGCAGCGTGGTCGAGCGGTTTAAGGTGCCGGTGTTAGCCACTCTTCAATTCGGAGGCATAGGTTCGAATCCCACCGCTGACAGTATTTTATACAAAAGCTAATTATAATCTTGTTTTAGTTACTATGGACTGACGTTCGTTCTTTACTATAATCCCACTAAAAAATTTTTTTGAAAGCCCGTTTATTTTATATGGTAAAAAATCTTCCCCAAAAAATGACGCCATGGCGTAATGATATTATTTCATGACGTCATGACGTCTTTTGTTTTGATCTGACTCTTTTTTTTGGAGTTCTGGGTTTTTATATTTCTTAACATTGGACTGATCATCTCTTACTAGGTTGCTAGCTACCGCTGCAACCCATATTCTATGCTATATGATTACAAACAGGAAAAAGCCTACGGCTTTTTCTTCTTTGAAATAGTAAGAAACGAACCTCAAACAATCAAGTAGCTAACTAAGTACAAAGTATGCAATGGTTTGTTATTCCAATGATCGTTTCTTAATGTAATATCTGTTGAATTACTAACCTATAATACAATTAAGTGGCGTGTAAAATTTAGTATAGGCAAGAGGTCGTTCTTTATTATAATTTAATATAAACTATGGACTTTAATGTAAAAATTCGATGATCGAGCCTTTATGTAAACCGGATTAAAAAATTATTATCATATCTTATATGTAACTTTTATTTTATAAGTCTTCGATAGTCTAATGGTAAGTATGCCCACTTGTTACCTGGGAGAAGGGGGTTCGATTTCCCATCGGGGAGAACTTTTAATATGTTGAATTAAAAGCACTATCTTTTCAATTTAAAATTTAAAAAAGAAACTTGTTTATTTACATTCTAGCTAAAATAACGAAGATAACATGAATGAATCACAGTATTCAATTTCTTTGGACTTGAGTTCGTTTTTTAACTATAAATACAAACAGGAAAAAACCTACGGCTTTTTCTTCTTTTAAATAGTAAGAGACGAAACTCAAACAATCAAGTAGCTAACTAAGTCCAATGTAGGGAATGGTTTGTTATTTCAGTGATCGTCTTTTAATGTAAATCTATTTAAAAATAATTTGTTTTATAACTACAAAAAGTTTTTAACCCCATTAATTGGCTTTAAAATGAGCCATTAAACAACTCTCTACGATGTTCCAGTGCCAAGCTATCTGTGGAATTACTAACCTATGCTATAATTAAGTGGCGTATAAAATTTAGTATAGGCAAGAGGTCGTTCTTTATTATAAAATAGCAAGAAACGAACTTCAGAGAATCAGGCAGCTAACTAAGTTCAATATGTGCCCTGGTTTGTTCTTTACTAGGTTTCAGCCATCTCTACAGCCATGATACCGATGAAGCTTACATAATCCCTATTTATGATTAATGGTCCCTTGTATAACATACCTTAGAGAAGCAACTTTCTAAAAGTATTTGCTTCAAGTTATTTTGAAAAAATAGTTTATTTCAGTTATCATGGGCTAGACGTCGTTCTTTATTATAATTTTTAAATTTTCAAGTTTTTTTTCTGGTTTGAATTAAAAAATGGAAATTATTGTCCAGACACCGTAAATATTTTTGCACTTTGCAGCTAAATAAAATTATTTTGTTTAAAATTTTCAGAAATTATTCTAGTTTCAATTGACAAATAAGATTTTTTTTTCAAGGAATCGAGCAGCTAACTAAGTCCCAATATATACAATGGTATGTTCTTCGAATGATCTCTTTTAATTAGGTTCCTAGCTACCGCTGCAAACCGGAACTATTAAAAAAATATTTTATCTTTAATTACAGAAGGAACTAGATATAGCAAGTTTTACTATTGAGACGAGTCACTCTTACTATACAACATACAGTTCGTTATCACGAACTATTTGCTTTGATGTATCTATTGGTATCAAAATCTCGTTCTTTAGAGTTTCGGTTACTATTGAGACAAGTAGATATTATTACTATAGAGTTCATTACCATGAACTGTTTGATTGCTTCAAAATTCAAATATCTTTGAAAAGACTGCAGTATAAAAATACATCAAAAATGCAATTTTTTTGACAAAATTGATTCTACTTTAAAAAGTATTTTTTTTAATTACAAAAGTGACTAGATGTAGCAATTTCCTTTAAAATGAGCTATTATACAGCTCTCTATGATTTTCCGGTGCCCAGCTAGCTGACGAGAAAGAAAAAGCGGAAAGAAAAAAATATCCCGTTTGTGGAGAATAACGTGGTTAAAGTCAATTTTCTTGATTTTCAAGCCAATATATTTTCTTTGTTATTCAAGCCAAAGGGTGGTAAGTTTCTATTATAGGGGTTTCGGACAAGGCGGTTCTAATGGTGTACTTTTTGTTTTGATCTGAATCTTTTTTTAGGAATTAGGGGTTTTTATATTTCTAAACATTGGACGTGATCGTCTCTTACTAGGTTGCTAGCTACCGCTGCAACCCGGATAAAAACTCAAACAATCAAGTAGCTAACTAAGTCCAATGTAAGGAATGGTTTGTTATTTCAGTGATCGTCTTTTAATGTAAACAAAAAGCAAAACTAATTTTAGAATTTTCATGTATTTTTGTTGTTTAAATTAAAAAATTACTATTACTGATTAGGCATCATAAATATTTTTGCAGTTTACATAATAATTTTAGCGATTAAGCCAAAAAAGAAAATTTTGGTTCCAGGAGTTTCGGTTACTATTGAGACAAGTAGCTATTATTACTATAGAGTTCATTACATGGACTGTTTTATTGCTTCAAAATTCAAATATCTTTGAAAAGACTGCAGTATGAAAATACATCAAAAATGCAATTTTTTTGACAAAATTGATTCTACTTTAAAAAGTATTTTATTTTTAAATACAAAAGTGACTAGATGTTGCAATTTCCTTTAAAATGAGCTATTATACAGCTCTCTATGATTTTCCAGTGCCCAGCTAGCTGAGCAGAAAGAAAAAGCGGAAAGAAAAAAATATCCCGTTTGTGGAGAATAACGTGGTAAAAGTCAATTTTCTTGATTTTCAAGCCAATATATTTTCTTTGTTATTCAAGCCAAAGGGAGGTAAGTTTCCTTTATAGAGGATTCGGACAAGGCGGTTCTAATGGTGTACTTTTTGTTTTGATCTGACTCTTTTTTTAGGAGTTGGGGGGTTTTATATTTCTTGACATTGGAGGTGATCGTCTCTTACTAGGTTGCTAGCTACCGCTGCAACCCGGATTAGTACTGATTTTTTAACTTGCGTGTAGCTTGCTTTGATCTAACCATTATGTATTCATGAATGAGACCATTTACAGTTTTGACGTTTCTTATATAGTAATTAGGACGTCACTGCATCAAAAATACAGTTTTTATTGGAAAAATTTATTCTCTTTTAGAAATAATTTATTTTAGTTACTATAGATTTTTAACCCAATTAATTTCCTTTAGGATGAGCTATTGAACAACCCTCTACGATGTTCCAGTGCCAAGCTATCTCTGGATACAAAAAAAGAAAAGAGAAAAAATATCCCGTTTGGGGAGAATAACGTGGTTAAAGTCAATTTTCTTGATTTTCAAGCCAATATATTTCCCTTACTGTTCAAGCCAAGGGACAGAAAGTTTCCTATACAGGGGTTTCGGACAAGGCGGTTCTAATGGTGTACTTTTTGTTTTGATCTGACTCCTTTTTTAGGAGCTATGGGTTTTTATATTTCTTAACATTGGACGTGATCGTCTCTTACTAGGTTGCTAGTTACCGCTGCAACCCGGATAACCCAATTAATTTTCTTTAAAATGAGCTATTGAACAACCCTCTACGATGTTCCAGTGCCAAGCTATCTCTGGATACAAAAGAAAAGAGAAAAAAAAGAAAAAAATATCCCGTTTAGGCAGAATGTTGTAGTAGCTGCCACTTTTCTTGATTTTAAAGCCAATATATTTCCCTTGCTGTTCAAGCCAAGGGACAGAAAGTTTCCTATACAGGGGTTTCGGACAAGGCGGTTCTAATGGTGTACTTTTTGTTTTGATCTGACTCCTCTGTTAGGAACTATGGGTTTTTATATTTCTTAACATTGGACGTGATCGTCTCTTACTAGGTTGCTAGCTACCGCTGCAACCCAGATTCATGACGTCATGGCGCAATGGTATTATTTCATGACGTCTTCAGAAACCACAATATAAGGTCGTGTTTTTCTATTCACGTCATAGCTCTAATTTATCTAGTAGGGTTTCAGACAAGGTAGTTCTAATGATGTACTTTTGTTTTGATCTGACTCTATTTTTAGGAGTTTTGGGTTTTTATATTTCTTAGCATTGGACTGATCGTCTCTTGCCAGGTTGCTAGCTACTGCTGTACCCAGATTCACATATATATTATTTATGACAGGCAGCCTGGCCGAGTGGTCCAAGGCACTGGTGTTAGCCACCAATCTCTTCGGAGGCGTGGGTTCAAATCTTACCGCTGGTATAATGTTTGAAATACTGCAGTGTGAAAAGACATCAAAAATGCAGTTTTTGGTGGAAAAATTTATTCTCTTTTATAAATAATTTATTTTAGTTCCTATAGATTTTTAACCCAATTAATTTACTTTAAAATGAGCCATTGAACAACTCTCTACGATGTTCCAGTGCCAAGCTATCTCTGGATACAAAAGAAAAAACGAAAAAAAATATCCCATTTAGGCAGAATGTTGTAGTAGCTGCCACTTTTCTTGATTTTCAAGCCAATATATTTCCCTTGCTGTTCAAGCCAAGGGACAGAAAGTTTACTATACAGGGGTTTCGGACAAGGCGGTTCCAATGGTGTACTTTTGAATTTGATCTGACTCCTTTGTTAGGAACAATGGGTTTTTATATTTCTTAACATTGGACGTGATCGTCTCTTACTAGGTTGCTAGCTACCGCTGCAACGCGGATGTGACAAAGAAAGCTCCATTTTAAAAAAATTAGATTTCGATGTTTTATTAATAAGAACAATTTTGAACAAATATACCGAATGAAAAAATCAAAGCACATGTAAGATTGAACAAAACGCTACTGTTCCTTTCGGTAGATTGGTTTGGGGAAAAGCTTGATAATGTATACCATTCCTAAAAAAATCATAAAAGCTGCAATGAGAAGAAGCCATCGGCCGAGACGCCAAAAACTTTTGATATGCCCTTTTAGGCGCATCATTTGTGTCCCAAGATGGACTGCATTGTCATCAGCAAGATCATTGCAGCTATCCAAATTCTTTATGTCGGCGTTGATGATTTTATTTGACATCAGTGCTTGGTCTTTCATCTCTCTGGCAAGACCTAAAATGTTGCTAATAGCTTTCCCTTCCTTTTGTCTTTGGCTTTCTAAAAGTTTTTCAGAACTGATTTTCGTCTTCTGGTCGGCCTTGCTGCGTCCCAGTAGCTTTTTGCGTTCATCTTCAACTACTTGGCCATCCTTTTCCTTTTCGAGAAGTTGTTCTTTCATTTTTCTATCACAAGCAGCCTTGAAACGTTGACGGAGTATCTTCAAAGTGGTGTCTTCACCTACTGATGCTTCGCCATGACTAACGCAGTCCGAAGCAGCACTCTTTTCTTCAACAGATGGCATTTCATCAGAGATAATAAGTCCTCGTACAACTTTTAACTTTTTGGTATATCCTTCCAGTGCTTGATTTGAAGGTGGGTTGGGAGAACTTTTCATTTCAAAAAGAAAGTCATCAAGGGCTACAATATGCTTTTTAGCTTATTTCCTAAACTTCTCTTTATGTCTTCATTGCTAATAGCATTGGTTGTTGCATCCATTAGGCGGATAAAATTAATTTCGGCTCTACTTTTTTTGGAAACCATTTTAGCTTGTAAATCAGACATTTTTTGGTCTGAAACTACATAGTCAATCGCACATCGGGTAGTTAGAACCTAACCAAAAATAAAACTAATTTTAACATTTTAAGGTATTTTTCCAGGTTGAATTGAAATATTCAAACTGTTGCTCGGATACCATGGATATTTTTGCAGTTTACACAAGCTGCAAAGAACGCACAGGCTGATCTTTGTAAATTGAGAAAAATTTTACGAATGTTTTACCGGGATTACGAAAAATATTCAAAATTAAAGATTAAAATTATCTCTGAAAGAATGGCACTGGAGCATCGTAGAGAGATGTTCAATGGCTCATTATAAAGGAAATCTCTAGATCTAGCGCCTTTTGCACTTTTTGTTTAGTTAATTATTTTTTACGAAAAACTTAATTTTTTATTTACAATATTGATCAATGACGTCATAGTCGTTGAATGTAGTACATAAAGGCTCGATCATCGAATTTAAGCTGAAACTAAGTAAAGGACAATTATGCCTCCATATATTCACAGTGATGTATAAGATTTCCCATTACATCTGTAAACTGTTCCACAGTTGCCGGTCCATACCTTAGAAGCTTTTCACTAAACATGCAACATTTCTTTTGGATATTACTGTGAAGTTTTGCGAAAGCATCTCTAGCTGACTTTTCAACAAGGGTAAGTGTAAGACCCAAAGTTTTACCACGCCCCTTTAATTTGATTGTGTTTTGCTGCTTCTATTATTCCCCAAATCAAAACGCTGCACAAAGACAGCGATTCTACCAACAACTGCATAGTAGTGCCGACTTTGTCCTATGCAAATTCCCGAACGCCGGTATTTTCTTAGTAGGTGATGCTCATGATCTAAAGTTAAATTCCCTTTGTAGTTCCCTAAACTTAAAACAAATTGTAAAAATGCCAACAACAAAAGCAAAGTCTATCCTTGATTTGATTTGCACCAATATGCAGGCTTTCTATGCCCCTTGCCCCTGTTAGGAGGAAGTTGCCACTTCTGTTTATTAATGAAGCCTCTCAACAGCTTTAATAATACTTTTTCTGTTACTGAGTTCTCTTTATCGCCCAATTTCCAATGATGGCCTTTTCATATTTGGAACTTGGATTACCAGTGAAAACTGGCTGGCTCTCAAAGGTAAAAATGACATTAATTTTGAAGTCTCTGAATTCCAAAATCTTATTCAAACAAAATACACAGATTCCTTCCCTGTGAAAAAAGTAAAAACATGTTCTAATGACAAACCATACATTACTAGCCAATTGAAATAATTAATTAGAATAAAATTGAATCTACTTAAGAGTGGTAAAATATCCGAAGCTAGCTCACTGCGTAAACATGTAAAAAAAAAGAAATATGTAAATCGGCTTCTTCATATTACAAATGGAAAGTCCAGGATTTATGTTCTACAAAGCCAAAATAATGGTATAATAGAATAAAAAAATTTGTGGGAAAACACATAATATTATAGATTTTCATTTCCAAGAAAACCCTTCAGTTACAGCCAATGATCTGAACAAATTTCTTTCTTCCATAGTTCAGAACCTCCCTCCCCTTTCTTTTGACACTCCTTATGATTTGTGCTCTCTCAATTTTCCCATTATTTCGCCCTCGGATGTAGAGGCAAAAATTAAGAACATTAAAAAGTGTAGTATTTGTCCACTAGACATCCTGATTGTACTAATTAAAGCCTTTGCCGACAATCTCTCAGAACCTTTGTCCTTACGTTTTAATGAAATTACCTCTAGTGGTAAATTTCCAAATTGTTGGAAATTAGGTTTTATTACTCCCGTAAAAAAGAAAGATAACAATCAAGATTTTGATGGTGTCCATTCCATTACTCTTACTCCAGTTTTTTCGAAGTTATATGAAAGCTTTTTAGCTGAGTGGTTGAAAGTACAGATAATCCCAAATGTTGACCAAAGACAATTCGGAAACCTACGCTCTACATCTACCACCCACTATCTTGTTCAACTTATGGACATAATATGTAACACACTCGAAAAACCCAATACCTGGCTCAATGTTATCGCTGTTGACTTGCAAAAAGCTTTTGATTTAATCAACCACAACATACTATTAGAAAAACTAGCTAATGACTTTCAAGTTGACCCTTATTTAATTAGAATAATTACGTCTTTCCTCTCTAATAGAACGCAAGTCGTGAAATACCTGAATGTATATTCTGATCCCCATAATTGAAAA